>NC_047665.1:85168208-85286224 GCF_011762505.2 Arvicanthis niloticus
CTATTTGCCTTTGAATGGCAAGACTTGGAGAGAGGCTTCGAGGGACAACTGACTTGGATGAGTACTGGCAGACCTACCCCCAGATAACTGTGCTCCAGTATGGATTGTGAGCCCCCGAATGGAGACATGCCAGGAGCCCACATGAGACCTGCTACAGGAGCTGAGTCAACTTGGCTACTGAGTGTCTGCTAAGAAGGCCCAGCTTTGTCAACTTGAGGTCACCTATCTGGGGTACATATTCAAGGGGGGAGATAGCCAACTCATGCTATCAGATGCCCAGAAGCAAACCATTCTTAGCATCCCAGTCCTATAAACCTGAAGGCAAGTGCAGGAATTTCTGGGATCTGCCAGGTTTTGTAGACTTTGGGTACTAGGGTCCACTGAGATAACCAAACTGTTATAAGAGGTCACCAGGGGCCAAGAACATAATGGAACCCTGAGATGGACATGGCTTTTAAGACTAAGAAAAGCCTTATTGGAGGCACCGGCCTTGGCCCTCCCAGACATTCACAAACCTTTCCACCTGTATGTGGATCAAAGAAAGGAGATAGCAGAGGGGGTGCTCACCCAAACTTTGGAACCATGGGAAAGACCTGTGGCTTATTTATCTAAAAAGCTGGATCTCATAGCCCAAGGATGGCTAGCCTGCCTCTGGATCATAGCTGCTGCCGCCCTGCTAATCAAGAATGCTGATAAATTAACCACGTGGCAGGAACTTGTTATCACCCCCCCACACACACACACACTCTGTTGAGGGGACCCTCAAGAATCCACCCAGCCGGTGGCTGTCCAACACCAAACTGGTGAACTTTTAGGCTCTACTTTTGAATTCTCCTCACGTAAGATATAACCCATCATCGGCCCTAAACTCAGCCACCCTGCTACCTGATCCATCCTCAGATGGGCAGCATGATTACTCTATAGCTCTAGGGCACATCCAGAACATCATACTGGACCTGACTAACATACCCTGGCAGACGCAGAACGTATCTACTTCACGGATGGGAGCAGCTTCATCCGGAATGGAATCAGGTATGCAGGGGTGGCAGTAACAGACTTGTGTGGGGCTGTAGCTCGAGTGTGGGCGTGGGTCCCCTTAGGCTGAGTTGTGGATCCGTGTGTCTGCCGCCCTAGGCTGCTGGAACCACGGCCATCTCTAGTCAGTGCTTCACCAGAAACTGTGCTATCCTTTCACAGTCCCACAGACTTAGACTCTGTTATTTGGGCAAATGCTTTGCCATTGGGTACTTGAGCCCAGAAAACTGAACTAAAGGCTCTAACCCAAGCTTAAAACTGGCAAAAGGAGGCATAGCTAACACTTACACTGACAGCAGATAGGATTACTGACTGATAAAGTAAAAAAAAAATCAAAAATAAGGAAGGAATGCTTGCTTTATTGGAGGCATCATGGCTTCCTCTCAAAGGAAGCCAGGGCATCAGAAAGGGACATCAGAAATAGCCCGAGGAAACAGGCTAGCTGATAGAGCTGAAGGGAGGCATCCCAGGCTTCCACTGCCAGCATCCCAGTAGCTTTGCCAGCCATCCCTGAATATACTGCTGAAGACAAACAACATCAGGCAAAATGCCAAGGAGTTTACAGAAGAGACACATGCTTGCTGGCCTCTGCATGCTGCACCGTCCTACCTAAGGCATTTGCTAAGTCATGCCTCCATCAGAGTCATCGATTCATGCCTGGGTCACTGAAAACTGAAGGAACTGCTGTGAGGGGCAAGGTACAAAGTATTTGACTTAGGATGCTTGGTTGATCAGGTAATCTCAGATGGTGCCACCTACCAGGCTGTGAACTCCTCAGGCCCCAATCAAGGAGCCGCTCCAGGAACCAGAATCAGGGGTCAGTGACCAGGGGCTAGTTGGGAAATAGGTAATACAGAGGAACATATGGATACAAGTATTTGCTAGTTTTTATAGATATCTTTTCAGGATGGGTAGAAGCCTACCCTACAAAGAAGACTGTCAACGTAGTGGTAAAGAAACTTCTGGAAAACATCATCCCCAGATCTGGTTTGCGTACCCTGCTTGGGTCTGACAATAGACCAGCATCCATCTCTCAGGTAACTCAGTCTCTAGCACAGGTTCTGGGGAACAATTGGAAATTACACTGTGCATCAGACCCCAGAGTTCAGGGTAAGTAGAGAGGATGACTCAGATCCTGAAGGAAGCCTTGACCAAATTAACCCTTGAAACTGCTGGTGACTGGGCATCTCTCCTACCTTATGCAGTATATAAGGTGAGGAACACCTCTGTACTTTAGGTCTCACCCCCTTTGAGATCCTGTATGGATCATGCCCCTCCCATGCTGCCTAACCTTCAGTCTGATATCTTAGTTGAATATGACCAACATAAGTTTTTAAAATCTTTGAAAGTCCTCCATAGAATAAATTTGGGAATGTTGTGCCTTCATTTTCATTAAATTCTAGAGAGTCTTTAATTTCTTTATTTCTTCCCTGACCAAATTATGGAGTAGAGAGTTACTTAATTTCCACGAGTATGTGGGCTTTCCATTGTTTTTGTTGTTATTGGAGAACAGCCTTATTCTATGGTGATCTGATAGAATGCATGGGATTATTTCAATATTCTTACATCTGTTGAGATTTGTTTGGTGTCCAGTTATATGGTCAATTTTAGAGAAGGTACTATGAGGCTCTGAGGAGAAGATATATTCTTTTTTTTTCCTAGTGTGAAATGTTCTGTAGCTATCTGTTAAATTCATTTGGTTTATAATGTCTGTTAGTTTCACTGTATCTCTGTTTAGTTTCTGTTTCCATGATCTGTCCATTGGTGAGATTGGGGTGTTGAAGTCTGTCACTATTATTGTGTGAGGATCAATGTGTGTTTTGAGCTTTAGTAATGTTTCTTTTACAAATGTGTGTGCCCTCACGTTTGGGGTGTAGATGTTCAGAACTGAGACTTCATGTTGGTAGATCTTTCCTTTGATGAGTATGAAGTGTCCATTTCCATCTCTTTTGATAACTTTTGGCTGAAAGTCTATTTTATTGGATATTAGAATGGCTACTCCAGATTGTTTCTTGGGACCATTTTCCTGGAAAACTTTTTTCCAGCCTTTTCATCTGAGGTAGTGTCTGTCTTTGTCACTGAGATGTGTTTCCTGTATGCAACAAAATGCTGGGTCCTGTTTACATATATAATATGTTAGCCTATGTCTTTTTATTGGGAAATTGAGTCCATTGATGTTGAGAGATATAAAAACCAATGATTGTTGGTTCCTGGTTTGTTGTTGTTGTTGTTAGAGGTGGAAGTATGTTTGTGTGGTTCTCTTCTTTGGGGTTTGTTGTAAAACGATTAATTTCTTAGTTTCCTCCCTTGTGTTGGAGTTTTTCTTCTATTATCCTCTGTAGGTCTGGATTAATGGAAATATATTGTTTGAATCTGGTTTTCTCATGGAATATCTTGGTTTCTCCATCTACAGTGATTGAGAGTTTTGTTGAGTATAGTAGCCTGGGTTGGCATTTGTGTTTTCTTAGTGTCTGCATGACATCTGTCCAAGATCTTCTGGCTTTTAGAGTCTCTGTTGAGAAGTCTGGTATAATTCTGATAGGTTTGCTTTTTTATGTTACTTGGCATTTTTCCCTTTTCCACTTTTAATATTCTTTATTTGTTCTGTGTATTTGGTGTTTTGATTATTATGTGATAGGAGGAAAATTTTTTCTATTCAAATATATTTGGTGTTTTGTATGCTTCCTGTACATTTATGACCATCTGTTTCTTTAGATTAGGGAAGTTTTCTCCTATGATTTTGTTGAACATATTTCCTGGCCCTTTGCATTGGGAATCTTCACTCTCTTCTATTCCTATTATTCTTTTCATTTTGTCCTGAATTTCCTGGATGTTTTCGGTTAGGTACTTTTTGCACTTTGTATTTTTTTTTTTTTACTATTGTGTCAATATCTTCTATGGTATCTATTCCTGATATTCTCTCTTCTACTTCTTGTATTCTGTTGGTGATGCTTGCATCTGTAACTCCTTATCTCTTTCCTAGGTTTTCCATCTCCAGGTTTGCCTCCCTTTGTGATTTCTTTATTGTTTCTATTTCCATTTTTATATCTTAGATAGTTTCGTTCAATTCCTTCACCTGTTTGATTGTATTTTCCTGCATTTCTTTAAGACATTTATGTGTTTACTCTTTAAGGGCTTCTACTTGTTTATCTGTGTTTTTCTGTGTTTCTTTAAGGGAGTTATTCATGTGTTCCTTTAGGTCCTCTAAAATCTTCATGAGATGGAATTTTAGGTTGGAATCTTGCTTTTCAGGTGTGTTAGGTTATCCAGGGCTTGCTCTTGTTGGAGAACTGGGTTCTAATGGTGACAAGTGGCATTGGTTTCTGTTGCTTATATTCTTGTGCTTGCTTCTTGCCATCTGGTTATCTCAGGTGTTAATTAGCCTTGCTATCTCTGATTGGATACTGTCCCTTTTGTGAGCCTGGTTATGATGGATCTCCTTGAGTCAGTATGTGCTCTCACTGGGTATGGGTGTGGGTGTGAGGAGGTTGGTGCACCTACTGAGGAGGTTGGTGATCTACTCCCAGACACAGTTGTGGACCAGAAGGATGATGTATCTCTGGCAGGGTGGATAGATCCTGTGTCTGCTGAGCTCTATGGGGGTCTCAGTTAGGCCAGGTATAGGGGAAAGGTGTGTCTCATCTGTGAGCCTGGTTATGACAGACCTCTTGGGAATCAAGCTATCTCTGGATGTAGAGGGGTTATGGAGCTCTGTCTCTGCCCCAGGTCCCAAATTTAGCATTTTTAAATTATGTGTTACTTTTTAAAAAATTTTACATACTGTTTAAAGGAAGTTTAAATATTTATTCAATGAAATTTTGAGCAGAATCATAGTGTTTGCTTAATGTTTTAAATTGCATTATAATTATATGCTCATGCTTTCATTATTTATTCTTTGATAATTTCTTGTATGTGTATAATAATTAGTCATTTTTACTTCCATTACTCCTTCTCATCTCTTTTTCTCTCCCACTTAAATTTTGTTATTTCCAAAAAATGTCCCTTACTTTGATGTTGAGTGTGTTGAGGGGAGGAAGTTGGGGAACTGGAATCCATTTCCCATTAAGTGTGGTTGCCTACAGATGCATAGGTGGGGACTTGTTTACTGGTGCATGAACAACTTAACAATGGCTGCATTACTAAAGAAAATGACAGCTCCTCCCCTAGCAACCATTAACTGACCATACGCCCTCAGGGAGAGTCACGGCCTCATGAACCTGGAGCTCCTGGCATGTTAGAATGCTGACCGGCCCATTCCTGTGCAGATTTGTGCAGGTAACCATAGCTGCAACGAGTTCATGGAACACATATCATGTCATGTCCCAAAATCACTGTTTCTCAGTAATCTTTCCTACTTTATTTCTTTTGGATTTTTTCTGTGACGTTCCCCAAGTCTTGGGCATGATGGTACAGTTATCTTATTTAGGGACAAACAGTTGCTTATTCTCAGCACTCCCCAGCTGTGAGTTGCTGCATCAACTGTCACACACTGTAAAAAGAAGCTTCTCTGATGACGTCTGAGAGTAGAGCTAATAAATGGGTATGCTTTGTCTCTAAGGTTGTGCTTCTGGGATGACTATCAGCAGAGAAACAGGAATGGTTTCATTCCTCTTATTATTGAGCATGATGTACCCTTGAGCAACATGGAGTCTTACAGCAAATTTTTTCAACCCCAACTTGAAGCAGTTTGTGAACTCTGGTCTTACACTGTACAGAAGTCAGACAATTTCTGTAGAGATGTGAGTCTATAGGAGAACAGCCATTGGCTCACCTGGGCAGCCCTTTGTTGCCCTAACCCAGGACCTCAGCTGAGAGATAGACACCCAAAACAAATGGTACCTAAGCAAACATAGTATTCAAGTGGTACCAAACCAAAAAGCCCATTTCCTTTTCACTTTATTCTACTCCAGTTGGGTTCTGTAAGGCATTTCTCAATGCAGAACAAAGATGTAATGCAGAAGCCAAATATGTTTATCACTAATCTTGCTTACCAGGTAACTAATTGGTGGGAGTGAGGCATACATTTTGAATTCTGGCTCTGGGATCAAACAAGCATTTGCAAAGGAAGCTCTAAACACCTGCCTCCTTTACCATGGCCACATAATAAGATGTCTAGCAGCCTTGTGAGGCCAGTGAAGCCTCCATCTCAGCAGCTATACAAATCCACTCACTCTTAGGAGAGATACAGATTCATTACCAGGCATGAGGTTTCCCTGGGTGTCCTAACTTAAGAATATCGAGGGGCAGAACTGAAGAAGATCTGGAGAAAGAATATAAGGAGAGTTTTAAGGTCTTGAGGAGTGACACAGCTAAATAATGAGCAAATCCTGCCTAGGATAACAGTAATCTGCCTAACATGCAGTATTGATGATTATTATTTCTGATTATGCACTCATCTACATGGCTCTGAAGGGCACTGGAAGAAGCTGGTCTTTATGTTTTGACATTTTGTTGAATATACAAGTCTAATTTTAATTTTTAAAAATATGTGCATTAAAATATTATTTATCTTAATTATTGAGTTTTGCAACGCTCTTCATGTATCTTGCTTAAGTATCTCATATAATCCTATGTTTGTGATTTTTTTATTGAATGTGTGCTAGCCTCTGACTAGAACACAATGGTCTGTCTGTATGTCTGATTTCCCTCCTTTTTCTCTTTGTTTATCCCTTTTTTCTTCTTTTCTCTATTTCTTCCTTTTAAAATATTTACATGTTCATTTTATGTGTACATGTGTGTGCATGTGCATATGCATGACTGTTTGTATGTCTACTGCATGTTTGCAGGTGCCTGTGGAAGCCAAAAGAGGCCATCAGATCCCTAGGGCCTAGAGTTACAGACAGCTAAGAGTCATCCCATAAGGGTCCTAGGAACCAAACAGCAAGTACTCTTATCCACTGAGCTGTCTCTCCAGCCCCAAGTACACTATTGCTTTGCTTGTGAGAAATTCCATTCACCAGCAACTAATAGTGAGTATGAAAGAAAGGCAAAGAGAACTGGACGACTAGTATGTTCTTTGGTGCCAGTACAATAGTATGGTTGAGACACTGCCAGCTGAGCCAAGAGAAGAGCAAAAGAGTCCCTCTCTGCTGCTCTGGAGCTGTCAGCATGGATTTAGCCCTCATTAGGAAAAGTAACTGCCTGAGTGGGCTGCATGACCAAGAGCTTGTGTTAGTTTAGGCAGCCTTCAGCATAGTCGAGTAGGATGCTACCAGACACGATAATGCTTAGCCACTGGCTGCCAATGTGAAAACCTGACAACACTATTCCATTGGATTTCTGAGGGATCTACAGGCTCCTGGGGTAGCAAATGGCCCATTGACTCTTTTGCTGGAGTTCAATTATTGCTTTTAGATGACGAGGTGGTTGGACAGATGGATGATTAAAAAGTTTAGGCACTTTAGATATAGACCATGAGCACCAACCTGACCTCATGCAACCTTCAGTCTCCCTCAGATGTTCAGGTTTTTGTCTGTCCATAACATGGAGAGAAGAATGATCACTATTTCACAGGGTTTACAAGAGGATAAAATGTTCCCGAAAGTGTCACTAAAGTGTAGGAACATCACTTAACAAAAGACTGTATTGGTTTAGATAATACTGAGCAAAATCTTGTATGGTCTGGAGGGTATTTTGGGAGAAGGAAAAACTCTTTGGAGCCAAAATAAAAACAGTGAAGAAGGCCATAGTGATTAAGGGAGGTGAGTGTCTGCTACTGTCTATGGAAAGCAGAAATCAAAACAAAATTCCCTGAAAATAGAAAAATGGAGCTTTCAAGTATTAAAAAAAAAAAAAAAAAAAAAAAAAAAATCCCCAGTACCAGACCGCGGCCATCATTCCTGCATAATGTGAGTATGTTTCAGATTATAGACCCAGTTCACTCAGGGCACAGGCAAAATCCCCCAAAGCTGTCATTTTCTATTTTGAATGCTTTTCCAAATATGCAATATTCAAAATAAATGGTTAGATGCCACACACACAAGCAAAGAGAGCACTCGTGTTTTTAATAGTTTGTGAAATGCAGCCAGGGGTCTGCTGGTTGGGGTTGAAAGGAAGTGGTTCATAAACAGCTCCATCAAGCGTGACAGAGCACGCCGGAGCTGCGTTCCACACAAAGAAAACTCCTCCACAACTCAAGCGCCTCAGCCCCTCAAACACATGCTACGGGTAGTAACGCCACGAGTGTACCTTGTGGCTCCAGTCTGGGGATTGAGAGGTGAGAGGTTTAAGAGTTATGAGAAACGTGATATACATTTAATGCTCAACTTTTAATGGTTAGATATAATCTTTCTGACAGTTTTATAAAGTTAAGAATTGAATGGAGGCTTACTTTGGAGGAGAATATTGTAATATTCAATTTTACATTGGCCCAAATCAATCTATACAAGGACAGATATGTATATCTCATAGGAAAAGAAGGGGAGAGATTCTTTAGATCCCTTTTTCTCTTGTACTTAGAATTATCTCAAAGTGGTTATAAAGCCTCGAATAAGTTATTAGGTTTCCTAATGTATTAACTTAATGTATTTCCTAACTTAATGTATTATCCTCACCTAGGTAAAGAGAGAAAACATTCTAAGATGTGTCTTCCAGTCTTAATCCAGTCAACCACTGTCCATGAGTGAAGGTAACTCCTTCAGCTGCTCTCCAGCACAGCCTTCACTGTGGATGCATGGGGGCTTCCATTCCCGTCATCCAGAAAGATTCAACCTGGCTCCGTAGTGACGGTGATTGTTCTCTGCTCAGAGTCACATGGGGTTACATTATCTCTACTACCTAATTCTATCCAGTTGGCTGCAGTCAAGCAGCCCAATGGGACCTGACGGTCAATCAACATCATCAACTCGGCTGTCTTCAGAGCTGCATAGGAAATTGCTGGAGCGTTCCTCTGGGCTTTTTTGAGCATATTTCCAGAAAGGATTAAATGAGAGTGGACGGCCCACATTGAACATGTTTGGCAATACACTATGGCTGGTAGCCTGCATGGAGTAAAATAATAGATTAAAAAAAAAAATGCTAACTGAGTGCCAGCATTCTGTGTTCCTCTTCTTCCTGTCCTTTGTGATACGAACAGCCCGCCTGTGCCACATCCTCCTGCCACCATGGTGTTTTGTCCAAGTGTGTGGTGTCAAGATATTTGGACTGAACCAAAACCATAAACTCAGATGAAGCCTTCCTCACTTCAGTTGTTTCTGTCAGGTACTTTAGTCACAGTGACACAGAAATAACTAACATATGACCTGGGCTAGGAAAATAGCTTCCTGTAGAATTTGAATCAAATATAAGAGATTTAGTTCCCCCTCCAATGGCCAGGCAAACATTTTTTTTTTGAGATAATCCAAGCATCAGAGAGGCAGAGGGACAAAGATATGGGATCTCTTAGCTCCTGTAGACAAGTCTTCCCCAAACGAAGTCCACATGCCTCCAAATCTTTGGAATCCATGATGCATCCCAGTCACAAAATCAATAAACCCCTAGTTTGAAAGTAAGCAGCTTGGTTCATGTTGGGTTTTTATAATTGCAGTCTACAGAGCTCTAACTAACATGTCCCTGTAATACAAAACCCCAAACTGAATTAGATCCTGCTGGTGAAACCTATCCCGGTTCTCACCACCACCACCATCACATCTCTCTTTCTCTGTTTGCTAAGTAAATTAGATTTATAGACTGGGAGACTGAATGAAACCAGAGAGCATCTGATCCCATCTTTTGGCTTTCAAATGCAGAGCCAGAGACCTGAGTGCCCGGTTCAAAACCACCTTGTTTATGGTGGAAGATTCCGGGATGCTATCTGCTCTAGCCACAGCATCTTAGGCATGCATCCTAGAGGTTTGCTGTCCTTCTCTCTGCCTCCCCCTTCCTCTTTGAATAACCCTTGCTTCTGTGTCCTCTGAAAGAGTCCTGTGGGGGTAAAAAAAAAAAAGATCTAGGAATTTAAGAGGTCGGAACAAAAATTCTAAGCTACAAGTCCAGATGCCACAAAAAGGTGGCACAGTGTGGCAGAAGCCCACGGCTTGGCCTAATATGCCTGGGTTCAAATCCAGCTCTACCATATAAGTGCTAACCCATCTTGGCAATTTGGTTAACTTACTCCTCTAAAGCACCTTATATATCCTGTGCCTACTTTATGATGTCAGGGCCTAGCCACCACCACAGACTGTAGACTAGCACTTTTACTATAGGGCATGAAAGAGAAGAGATCCACTCCTGTGACCCATCAGCCAACACCCTGTCTTAAGCTGGGAGTGCCATGCAGGTGAAATCCCTACTCAGTGCTCAAAAAGTCATGCCAGGAACTGTCCCGGTTGTGAGAGAAGAAAGGAGACTGGCTGGAGATTAGGAAGAGCTTAAAAAGCCACCTATGAGACATTCACAATGCTCCAAGTTCTCCCAAGTTGACAAGTGCCACGATGGGATTTGTGGCACCTTTTACATATTTTTCTTTCTAGGAGATTTCCATATCCAGGTGAGTGGGATGCCTGTTCAGACCCCGGGGCCAAATACTTTCCTTAGGTATTCAGAGCTGCACATTTGTCTCATACCATGGATATTCAGAGTGTGTGGAAAACCCCCTTTTCATTTTTCCCATCCCTTGAGCCTTCATTTCTAGCATCAAACAAAAGATCTCAGGAACTCTTTCTCACTGACAGTGACAGAAATGTAACGTAGCCGAGCGGATATTTATTTAAGTGACCAGGCATTGATTTAAGTGCCGGTGATGAATTTGTCACCCTCACTCTAAGGACTGTTATTCTAGGTAATGTAATTGTCATGGATCATAACTATGAGACAAAGCACAGCTTCAGTCACTCTGCCAGTTGCAAGAGGGCGGAATGTGCAGTGCTGTTTTAACTGTGCAGCTTCTCCTGAAGAAGGAAGACAACTGGCCTTTCTAAGTTTGGGATTAGACGCACGGCAACATGCACTGGCATCTAGAGGAAACGTGGGTCTATGAAGTCACGGGACTCTGCTGCTCCTTTGTGGCACTAAATGCCATTTATTTATTGGCATTTGATGACACTCTGGTATTTCTAGACTAACTTCGCCTTCCATTCCTGCTTCCCTCTTCATCCCGTCTCTCTTGGTTCTGCACGTTTTTCTTTCCTCTGCCTGAAAGCCTTCCTTTTTCTCATTTACTATGCTTGAACTTGATGAATATTTGCTCTCCTTACTTAAAGTGTGCATCCTGTTGCCAATTCTAACTTTGCATGATTCTTCAAGAACAACTAGACTCTACCTCTCAAGAAGTTCCCTAAGAGAGTCCCACGACAGGTGAGGTCCCTGCTCAGTGGTCAGGAACCTGTGCCAGGAATCCAGTCAGGGTTAACGGTGGATACAGACAGTAAATGTCTGCTCCTGTTACTGCAGAGACCGATGCTCATTTCTCTCTGCACATTGGATGGTCTGTAGAGTTTATGGAACGATGGTTGACTCAATATATGAAATGAACAAATCACTATTATGAAAGGGGGACAATAGAAAGGAAAACATTACTTTGCAAGTAAGAATTCTCCAATGTATCAGTTCAGCAGAATAAATGTGTCCATTCCATTTATGGAACAGAGCAATTATATCATAGAAAATGGAAAAAAAAAAACCTCTCTCTATTTTTGCAAAGCATCTGTTTCATATACAACCTGAAGTGACATGACACTCATCGTCAGGGAAGAGCAAATCTAAGCACAGTGACATGTTTGTTACCTGTTAGGAAGGCAACCAGGAAAAAGGCAAGAATTCACAAGTGTTGCCAAAGATGAACAGGAGTTTCCTAGCACCACTGCTGGGGTGCTAACTAGTATAGCATCCATAGAAATGGTAACAGGTTCCTCAAAAACGTAGGAAACCCAGGATCCTGCCACCCTGAGCAAAGGAACACCAGCATTCCAAAGGCAGGTCTGTACTCTCCTTGAATAGGTAACACCACCCCAAGGAACAGAAGCAAAAAAGCCTTGGGTTTTTAACCTGTTCCCCCACACACACACCCCAAAATGCTTTCAACAACTTTGTCACAAAATACTGGACTGAGCCACACGGCTAGAATATTTAGAGCACAGGGCTTTGTTTATTATGTGCTGTTTTAGGAGAAGCTTTCCTTACGTCATCATTGCTCATTAGATTAATTTCCTGTGGGTGGTTTGGTGGTGGTGAGGAGCTAGGAACAGCCCTCAAGCCCCTGCTTATCACAGCCTCCCTTACTCAGGGTGTGGGACCCTGATGCCAATCCTAACCTGTAACCTGAAGGTTAAACATTCTGCCTCTGACAACACAGCATAGGAACATATTCAGAGAATGTGTTAATTAGCAGAAAACCCTGAAGATTGTGGAGGGGCACACCACTCTCTCCTCTCAACAAATACTTGTACTCCTCAACTTTCCCTGCCTCCTCTGGCACTTTTTAGACCTGACACTCTAAACAAGATATCTGATGTGTTCCACAACCCCTTTGTAACCGATTTCAGGAAAGTGGCAGCAGGAGGCACATACACTGGAAACACGAGACTTTTACGTTCAGAGAGAGAGGGTTGCCCCTAACTCAAGCCATGCTCTGCTCGGTGAAGTTGACTTGTTTGAGACTGGAAACCATCCAAAGACAATACAGAATCCAGTATACTTCTACAAGCCTTCTTGTGACCTACCTGCCCTTGCCTGCTCTTGTGTCTTGCTAGATCCTGCCCAGTGCTGATTCCAATTCTGGGCATGAGAAAGCACTTGAAGGCTGCTGAGAACCTCCCAGAACAGGGCCATGGGCAAAAACTGAACTAGATGGTCTCATTTGCCCCACCGCAGGGACTTACTGATGAGGATGTTAGGAAAAGGGATGTGTGTTTCTCGGCACACATCTAACAGCTGTCCTAACAGAAAACCAAGTCAAGGGCTTCCTAACACAGTGCCCTGCTCTGACCTTAGCAAAATGCCACCGGATGATTTAGACCAGAGCAGTCCTTGTCACTGTGTGAGGAAAGGGTAGAACATTAAACTGTATCCCTAGTGTCCACCTACTGGGTATCCTTAGTAACACTGCATCATAATCATGACAACATACATACATACATACATACATACACACGCACGTACATACATGCATACGGAAAAGTCACTTCAAGAACAATGTTGTCTCTATGTGGGATTAGTCTAGCACTTTTTTAAAAAACAGCAACAATACCAAACAGTCCACACAGTTCAGTACCCAGTTGGCAGGCTCAATATTGCCTCTGAGCATCCCCTCCCCAATTTATGATATCAGTGCCTTACCTGCCCCAAGTGGACTATATTTGGAGACTTGGGCTTTGCTGAGTTTGAATGTGAAATGTCCCAGAAGGAGCATCTTTTGAACACTTGGTCCTCGGCTGGTGTTACTGTCCCGGGAGGCTGTAGCTGTTTTAGAGCATGAGACTCCGTTGGCAGATCCTAAGGTTGGCCTGAGAGAGCTAGAGGCCAGCCCTGCTTACTGACTATGAACACAATACCATCAGCCAGCCCAGCCACCCTGTGCTGTTGCTGCCTCAGCAGCCATGTCTTCCCTCCATGATAGACTGTAGCCTCTCAAACATGAGCCAGAATAAATGCCTCAACTTTAGGTTGTTTCTTTCAGGACTTTGTCTCTGGGGTTGGGGGGTTAGGGGTGGAGAACCTCAAAAGAGACCATCAACCAGAGCAATTACTGAGACAGCCTCCTCTGAGAGATGTGGAAGGAGAGGAAGTGTTCAGGGACAGCAGAGATGCACACAGTCACACAGTGGTGTGAGCACAGCATGTGGTGGTATCTGCAAGCCGAGGAGGGAGCCTCAGAAGGACTCTCCCCTGCAGGATCCTGATCCCAGACTTGCAGCTTCCAGTGTCCAGAGGGAAACGGCTGTTGTTTAAGCCCCTGGTCAGCCAAATTGACCATAGAAGCCCTCACAAATGAAAAGCAGCCCAAGAGAACCATGCTGACCAATCTCCTCTGCATATCACTGTCATCAGAAGTTCGAGAATTGATTCAACAGTAGGGAAATAAAAAATTCCTAAGTAATTCTGGGGAGAGGGAACCCAAAACATAACTTGGTGATGCTGCATGCAGTCATTACTTATTTCACACGAAGGATAACCAGTATCTGAAAACCGTTTGAAATGTCTCCTGTGCCATGGCACTTGCCTTCAAACTTCTGCAACTGGCTGACCCACTCACGCCAACCCTTGCGCGTGCCATTGTTGTCTTTGTGTCTTTAGTAAGAACATGTTTGCTAGAAACTGCATTGAATGACAATACAGCCTAGGGCCAAGATAACAAGAGTACGTGCAGTACCACTCCTCAGTCACAGAAATGAGCCTCAACCTTCTTTTAATTTATCTAGTCATTATTTTATTGTTATTATTATTTGTGTGTGTGCATATGTGTGATGGATGTGTGTTGAGCATATGGGGGAGGACACACGTGTGCCATGGCACGCATATGAAGAGCACATGACAAATTTGTAGAGTTGGTGGTTCTCCTTCCACTTTTTTTGTGGGCTCTGGGGACCAAACTCAGGTCTCCAGGTTTTCACAGAAGGCAAGCCACCCACTGAGACACCTCACAGGTCCCCAGTGAACAAGAAGTCATTAAAATTTTAGCACTGCGCTCCAGCAAGAGTGAGTACCCAATAGTGAGGTGACAGTAGGGGTGGAGTGTCCTAGGACCTTAGACAGACTACAGTGTTCTCATCCCTGCAGAGAAAGCTACATGATGAATCATTTAGAGTGCCTTAGAAAATGTCAGGCTTCTACCTTTAGTTCCTAAAATTCTGGTCAGCTTGTCTGGCAGGAGACCAGGCAAGAGAATTATTCCAGTGTCTCCAGTGCATGTCTGCCTCAGAGAGGTTTCTATTGTGATAAAACACCATGACCAAAACAACATAGGGAGGAAAAGTTTATTTCATCTTAGAGTCTGTGTGACACATCTAAAGATCTAAGATTTCTAGCATCCAGGAAAGTCAGGGCAGAAACTCAAGGCGAGAGCCTGAAGCCAGGACCTAGAGCCGAGGCTAAGGAGGAGCACTGCTCACTGGCTTGCTCCTCGTGACTTGCTCAAGCTGCTTTTAAGTGTAAAGTGTAACTCAAGTGTAACTCAGGACTATCCACCTGTGGGTGACACCGCCACAGGGATCACACACCCCACCAAACACTAATCAAGAAAATGCCTCCAGGTTTTCCCACAGGCTAATTTAGTGTAGCTATTTTCTTGATTGAGGTTCCTGCTTCCAAAATGACTCCAGCTTGTCTCAAGTTGACATGAAACTAGCCAGCACAACAGCTGAAAAGGAGGGTTTGCGCATGCTCACACTAGCTCTGGAGCCACACGCTAGGCTCTCAATTTCTTCAGGCCTAACTTTTCTCACTTCTAAAACAGCCATTGTGACTCAGTAAGATAAAACTATACAAATGAACATTGACCCATTGTATTACGTATTTATTTTTATGTTTTAAAACTATATGTGTTTGTGGTGGAGTATGTGCACATGAGTGCAGGCACCCACAGAGTCCAGAAGAGGTTTCTGATCCCCTGGGGCTAGAGTTACAGGTGGCTGTGAACTGACTTCTGTGGATCCTGTGAACTTCAAAGGTTTAGAATCTTCCTCTGAACCATCAAGATAGTATCATGAATAAAGCTTAGTTAAACTGTCACTGGGATAGTAATTTGGTAGTATGGATCAAGTAACTTAAATGTTCAAGTTTGAGCCCAGTTAGTCCAGTTCTGGAAACACTGTTTTTAAGGAAATAAGCAAACAATAGTTAAGGATTTGCCCCTAAGGATGTTTACTTACACACAGCACCAATCACAGAAGTGGCAACACTGGATGTGAACAGAATGTCTAATGAGGGAAAGGTGTCAGCTATGATACAATCACAGGAATGATGTTAGCTGTGATACAGTCACAGGAACGATGTCAGCTGTGATACAGTCACAGGAACGATGTCAGCTATGATACAGTCACAGGAACGATGTCAGCTGTGATACAGTCACAGGAACGATGTCAGCTGTGACACAGTCACAGGAACGATGTCAGCTGTGATACAGTTACAGGAACGATGTCAGCTGTGATACAGTCACAGGAACGATGTCAGCTGTGATACAGCCACAGGCATGATGTCAGCTGTGACACAGTCACAGGAACGATGTCAGCTGTGATACAGTTACAGGAACGATGTCAGCTGTGATACAGTTACAGGAACGATGTCAGCTGTGATACAGTCACAGGCATGATGTCAGCTATGATACAGTCACAGGCATGATGTCAGGTATGATACAGTCACAGGCATGATGTCAGCTATGATACAGTCACAGGCATGATGTCAGCTGTGATACAGTCACAGGAACAATGTCAGCTATGATACAGTCACAGGAACGATGTCAGCTGTGATACAGTCACAGGAACGATGTCAGCTGTGACACAGTCACAGGAACGATGTCAGCTGTGATACAGTTACAGGAACGATGTCAGCTGTGATACAGTCACAGGAACGATGTCAGCTGTGATACAGCCACAGGCATGATGTCAGCTGTGACACAGTCACAGGAACGATGTCAGCTGTGATACAGTTACAGGAACGATGTCAGCTGTGATACAGTTACAGGAACGATGTCAGCTGTGATACAGTCACAGGCATGATGTCAGCTATGATACAGTCACAGGCATGATGTCAGGTATGATACAGTCACAGGCATGATGTCAGCTATGATACAGTCACAGGCATGATGTCAGCTGTGATACAGTCACAGGAACAATGTCAGCTATGATACAGTCACAGGAATGATGTCAGCTATGATACAGTCACAGGAATGAATCTCAAACAACCATCAAAAACATTTTTCAGAAATATTTAACAAAAGAGGAAGTACTGTTCCGCAGTTTAGCTTACAAATGTCACACAAAGGTCTAGGCGTTGAAGGCTTGGTCCCCAGAGTGGCACATTTGGTATACTGTGGGAATTTTAAGAGGTTCCTAGACAAAGGCCATTGGGGCATGTTCTCAGAGGGCATTGTAGTACCTTAGCCTCCTCCTGTCTGTCTTGCTTCTTAACCAAGAAATGAATGTGTGTGCCCTACTATGTGGTCCTCAGCCGAAGCCTAAGAATGAGTAATTCTGCCTAATCATGAGCTTAATTCTCCAAATCTCAGTGCTAAAAATAAACCCTTTCTCTGTGTAATTTAATTATCCTAGGTATTTTTTATATTAACACTAAGTTAACTAACACAAATCATGATGCATGTTAAATAAATGAGAGTGAGAGAGAATGGAAAACTTTATAATACATATACTTCAAACACAATCACATCAAAATATTGGCCAGCTATAACAATTTATGGCACTTTATATAATAATTTGGACTAATTTATTTTTCTATGTTTTCTTTCATATGTCTGGATTGTTTTTATTACCAGTTAGGGAAAAGCATTATTTTAAAGAGCTACTGTGGGTTCAGACAAAATAAAGATGGTGCATTTGGGGAAACATTTGGCAAAGAGAAGCATGAAATATTTACATTGCCCTAGCCAAGAAAAGTAGCACCACGGCCCAGAACAAAGCCCATGAGCAACTGGCAGGAGATCAGGTGAGGGCCAGGTCAAGATGAAAGGCCACTTCCGTATCTCCCCACCAGTGGATAAAGGGTCAGGCAGGAAAATAGTAAAGTCCCACTTTCTCCATCTTATCTGCAAAATTCAGATTCTGAAGACAGGATGAGGAGAAAGAATCTCCCCAACAAAACCCCTGATGTGAGAGGATCATGATGAGACTAAGAAAGCTCAAAGTTCAGGGTCCCTCCTACCACCAGCCCTTCCAAACCAAGGATGGCCTGGATCTACAGTAGTCTGTCTGTGTTGAAGTGACCACGACAGCTCAAAATGCGTAAAAGAAAACATTTAGTCACAGCCACTTCCCCTGTGACTTTGTCCCCTAACACTTCGGTGACTTCAGCATTTGGGAGAGCTGCTAGAATAAGAAATTCTATTATTATTTACTTTAAATTAAATATATTATATGTGTATATATTATTTATATGTATGTATGTATGTATATAAGTTATCCTACTAAGGCTAACAATGAATGGCCACCATGGGACAACGATCATCAGGGTGCAATAGTGGCATTCACATCCTGGCAGTAACTAACAGCTCTCTAAAATGAACTTGAGACCTGTTCAACAGGAGAAAAATCATTCCAGGCACATGGGTTTTAGAGGGGAACTTAATACCATTACTTTACCGAACCAGCATAATTCCTAACTGCATCCTAAGTAGATATCTTTGAACTAGTCAACTTTCTACTGCTATTATTAAATACCATGACCTCGGGAGCTTATAAAAGGAAGGGTTGACTTGGATTTACAGTTCCAGAGAGTCAGGGTCCACGATGGTGAGGAGAGTATGGCAGTAGGTGGCAGACATGGTGGCTAGATGTAGAAAGCTGAAGAGCTATGGTTTCACACCTCAAGCCACAAGCAGAAAACAGAGAAAGAGAATTGGTAATGGCGTATGGTTTTCAGACCTCAGTGGCATTCTTCCTCCAGCAAGGACTCAGCTCCTAACTTATCCAAACAGCAACACCAACCAGGGACCAAATATTCAATTTTCAGACATCTGAGCCAATGGGGTCACATTCTCATTCAAACTACCACAATCTTTATACACACAGATAAATGTAGCTTTTGTCTTTTATTTTAAAATAAAATAAATTAAATTACAAAAAATAAAAAGCCTTCTCTTTGAAACAGATGGAGACAATTACAGAAAAACCACAAATGGTCAAACTGTAGAGAGCACATGGTTACGGGGTACCCCAGGTCCAGTAGAGAGCACATGGTTACGGGTACCCAGGTCAGTAGAGAGCACATGGTTACGGGGTACCCAGATCCAGCTGAGAGTCTACAACACAACTTCTTTCCTAAGGCTCAGGAAACATTATGAAAAAACGGGTCATAAAGAACCAGAGGACCAGGAATCACTGTGAAGTTGTGTCCCTTTGAAATGACAGGGAAGCTACAGCCACGATACCAAGCAATATGGCTTCTAAACAAGACCGAAACAAGGACATCACTAACAGACATGCTAACAGGGAAGGAAAACAACTCATGGAGCCCCATCCCTTGATGAAGCACTATAAATAATTAATGAATGCTGACAGTGGGAGAAACAGTTTTCCCCAGAGAGGAACCCTCTAATTGGATATGCAATATCAAGTGGTCAGCCCTGAAATCATAGGCACAAATAACATTTAACAGAATGACCATGTTTAACTTAGATATTTAGGTATAAATATCAAAGAAAAAAGAGGTCCTGAACTCAAGAGGGAGCAAGGAGAGATATGTGGAAGCAGTTGAAGGGAAAAAAGGGGAGGGGAGATTATATAATTACATTTTAGTTTAAAATTTTTTGTTTAGATTAAAGGCAAATATTCACCCTGAATGAGAAAAACCAGTGGCTGAGCTGAGGACACAGTATATTTAGTGTGAGATCTGTGGTGTACAGTATATGATTTTCAGCCACCTCCATGCATAGCTGGATATTCAGTTATTCTGGTAGGAATGTGTTCCAAGGAGGCTTCCACAAGTCTGTGTACTAAATCATCGATGTGACATGAAGGTACAAATCGAAGAGCTGTGTTATCCATAATAAAAACAGGTTAATGGCATTATCACTTAAAGTGTGGGAGGAGGTAGAAAGACAGTTTAAAAATGTGCGGAGCCAAGCTGTGCATGATGGTTGTCTTAGTTACTTTTCTATTACTATGATAACAAGCATGATCAAAGAAGCAGATCAGAGAAAGCATTTAGTTGGGCTTACAGATCCTGAGGGTTAAAACCCAGGATGGCTGTGCAAAGGCAGGCTAGCAGGGACCGTGGAGAACTCACATCTCAAACCACGGGCAGGGGGCTGAGAGCACAGTGGAAATTGCACGGATGTCTTGAAACCTCAAAGCCCACTTCCAGTGACACACCTCCTAATCCTTCCCAAACAGTTCCTCCAACTGGGGACCAAATAGTAAGCACGTGAGCCTGTGGGTGCCATTCTCATTCAAATAACCATAGTGGCGCACAGTGCAACCTCAGTCTCTGAGACACTGAAGAAAATGGGAGTCTGAATTCACCTAGACTGTATAGCAACATCCTGTCTCAAAACAAAGACAAAATACATGGATCCAGGAACTAATTGTCCTGGAAGGGCAGAAGAGAACAAGCACTTACAAATAGTTTTGGAGGGAGGAGTAACTGTTAGTTAAGTGACTCCTGCTTTATAGAGGGAACACCATTGTTCTAGACTCTGCGAGGTTACAGACAGAGCAGACTTGTAAAAAGGAAGTACTATCAGATTCCCTCAGTGCAAACCTACCTCATTAGTACCAACAGTACCAAATTCATCCTCCCATAGCCTAAAGTCAGCAGACAGTAATCTCAGAAGCACTTGTTTATTTAACTTCAAGACTAAAGTTTTGCAGAATCCACTCTCAGGTCAAAGTCAGACAATCCAAAGAGTCAGCTGAAGGAGGATGTGCTAGATTATAAATACCTTCAGTTTCCATGAAGGGTTTGCGTTTCTGCATCCCTGACTGTTAGGACTATTATCCAGGACAGTAGAGTATGTACCCTAGAATGTGTGGTTTCTAAGTTACTTCAATCTCGACTCTGATTTTTATTACATAGTGGAACCATTTCCTTCCTCCTCTTTTGAAAATGTATACCTCCAGCACCATATTCCACAGGAAAAAGCTTTCTGCAGCCAACTTTATAGAAATCCATATTAAAGTGAACTCTAAAACCAATGCCAAGATCCTTTCCTCCCCAATGACTGCTTTTGTATTTGCCGGGCCTGAACCAATACCCAGCATTCCTGTAGTCTCTTCCCTTTGCCCTTTATGGAATTCGTGCTTAGGTGTTCATCTTCCTCTATAAAGCTTTCATACTTTCTGAGAAACCAAGTGTAAAATATTTTTTGGAGGGTGGCAGCAAGAGGTGGTCATGCAGATGACTGAGAATTTGGGGTCCTCGCCCTCATCCTCAGCTCAAGGTGTCTGGGACCCCCTCAGGTTCCTTCTGCTATTTGCTAACAGGAAGCCAGACTATTTACTCTGGTTCATTAACTGTCCCTTAAAATAACAATGAGTTTTGTATTAAATCATCAGATTACTAGCCCAATTTGTGGTCTGTTTCAATAGGATGTACAGGATATTGCTTCTTTCGAATGTGTTTTTCTAGACTATATAGGTAATGACAGCCTACTTTTTCAAGTTAGTTACATTTAAAATCTACCCATTGAGGAGGAAGAAAAAAAATCGAAATGACTCAAAATAGCTGTGGTCTTCAATTATATTTTAATGACTTTCACAACAAACCCCAGTGTCTGTTTTGGCAAAGAATATCTCATAATTTTATTGGAAAAAAAAAAAAGCAAGCCCAAGACATCAAAACATTTTTAGCACAATCTCAGAATGATAGTTTTATTGCTTTGTGACTTAAAATAACAAGGGGGAAATCCCTTCAAATAAGCCTCTGGAATATAACTGAATTCAGGTTTAAATTTTCCCAGCAGATTTAAAAATCTGCTTGATAACAGGTAGTTGGATGGCTTTAGCTCCAGCTCCACTTCCATAAGCTGCCACGCGGCTCCTGGGAGAGCACATTGAGCCTGCTTCATTCTTGTGGTTACTTCATGCTCTTCGTGGTGACGGGAGCTATCTGGGCTCTGAGCATCCCAGAGCCACTTGTGTCATCAGACCTGGAGTACAGTAAGCCCACGTGAGACGAGTGGTTCGGTCCCACTGGTATATATTAGCCACTCCAGTCAGCGCCAGGCTCTAGCTTAAATGGTCTAGACAGAACGAACATCCAATTGGATCTCTTTGAGGTTCCCTGAGGTAAAGTGAAATCCTTGGGGCAAACATTAAACCCTAAAGCTAATCTGACTACACTGCTCCATCATGCGACACTCCACTAACAAGAAAACCCCTTCCCAGTGGAGATGAGGAAGGTGGAGGTAAAGGTAGGGGTGGGGGTTGGCGTGGGGGGTGGAGCTGGGGGGGGGGATGGGGTGGATGGGGTATGGGTGGGGCGGGTAGGATGGGGGTGGGGTGGGTGGGAGTGGGGGTGGAGATGGAGAAGTCTCCTACAGGACCCCCACATTTGAACATCAGGAAGGGGCATGATCTGTGACAGCTGGAGTTGGAATTCAAAGTATCTGTTTCCAACCTAAAGCTTCTGTACACTTTTGTTGTATCACCCCACCCTAAGAAAGCTGGCCCTCCTCTCTCCTTCACAGAGCGGTGCTGGTTGGGCTTCAGGTTTGCACTTCAGTGAAATGCCACTTGCCTTCAACAGGGTTCTATTAGCCCCCAAATCTATGGAGCCCGTCCCTCACACTGCTATGCTTTAAAGTCTCTGCCAAAGGAGAAAGATAATGAAGTTAATGGGTCTCCCAGTTTCTTCCCCATGAAAGTTGTGAAGTTACTTGATGAAGTTAATTTATTGTAGAGCCAGCATGTTGATGGGCGGGCGGGGGTGGGATGCTGCCCCATTGCAGTTCCCCATCTTTTGTTGACAAGGTCTTTGAACTCCTGCCCACACAGAGCCCATGAATCAGTGTCGTTTAGTAGATACATTTAGATAATTGGAATAATAAAGATGAAGTGGATACAAAATATCTACTTTTGTGACAGCTCCTTTTTATCAGAGGGCCAGCAGTGGAGCCAACCAGACCACCTAGGTCCATGGTCCCTACAACCATCCTCTTCTGGCCCCTACCTTACCACCATTTCATTTCTTCCTCAAAAGACACTAATTCCCCCCAAACTCAATGTTTTTACATGAAAGTAATGTGGATTACACTAATCAAAACACAGAGAAAGAAACTAAACACAAATGGTTTTGTTACCCAATTTCACTATAGTTGTGAAAATTTAAGCACACAAAAAAATTGGAAATTTCAAAGCTCAGTTTCCCATAAAGCTAGATCATGCTGAGCAACAACAACAAAATGACAGCACACATTTAAGGCCACTTCATATGCCATAAAATCAGGACAGATATATTATTAAAGAAGTACATGCTTTCCACCTGGAATCCAATCCGTAATCTCAATACTCAGGACTAAAGCAGGAGGCTCGCTTGTGAGTTCAAGGCCAGCTTAGGCTACAGAGTAAGTCCCTGTCTCTAAAATGTACAAACAAAACAAATAAACAAACAGAAAATGTAAATACCCCTAAAACAAACAAAGCTATGAAAAAATTCATTGTTCCGGGGGCTTCATAGAGTTGGGAGGTTATCTCAGTGTCCAAGGCTGGTCTGGGGTCCCAGCTATGGTCATTAATTGCTTCTCACCCCTCTTACTGATGTTAAAAGAAACCAAAAGGTGTCATCAAAATTAAATACACCAAGAAAATGTATTAATGCAAAGCAATTGACCATATCTGTTTCTAATCCCAATATTAGTTTCTGTCTAGGATTGATCTTCAGGATGCTATGTTAAGTAACCTAGACCTTTAAGACAGAAATAAATCTGAAAAAACACGCTGGAAAAATGCCAAAAAAAAAAAAAGTTTATTTCTTTAGATTTTCTAGAACATTCCACTCAAGCAATTTACATACCTCCTTGTCTTGAAAAGGTTGGTACTTTCCTATCTGTATAGATGATTGGAATAAACCCACAACAAAGGAAGAAAAAAATCACAAAATAATTAAGGCAAAACCGAATTCAATTCTCACAATATTTTTAAACAAATTCATCAAAACTAAAGACTCCAGAAACCTAAGGAGTAAAGAAGCATTTGGTTTCTTTCTTTTTTCCTTTTCATTCCATAAAATTTGAATATTGGCATTCCAAGAAGGCGTGAGTTCAGCATTTCAAACTGTGGTGGTTTTTATTTTATTAAAGAAACTTAATACTTTACAAGGATTAAAACACCCAGAGCTAGGATTTGGGTATCAGAAGACCCCTTTGCCTTTAAGTATATCAATACTGAATTTTATAAAATGCTGAGAAAAGTGTGAAACTTAGCATCGATTTGCCAATTCAAACACGGACCAGCTTACCAAAAGGAATTCACGGTCCAGCTCAATTTCAAAATCACCCTGTTGAAAATAATGGCCAATATTCTGCTAGGGAGTGGGAATCCCAAATGATTGACAGAGGAGACAGGCTGGCGGAGCCCATCAGGTAGGGTGGGCTGGTGTCTACTTCAGAGCTTACTTCAATGCCAGGTTGGGGCCTAGGAGGATATAGAGTAACCTCGTGCCAGGCCCTAAGCAGAGCGCCTGAGTCAGGGAGAAGATGAATAACAAAGTAAGATCATACTGGGTGAGGAGGAGCTGGCAAGACAAGGGTATTCTCCTCTTCTCTTTTCTCTTCTCTTCTCTTCTCTTCTCTTCTCTTCTCTTCTCTTCTCTTCTCTTCTCTTCTCTTCTCCTCTCCTCTCCTCTCCTCTCCTCTCCTCTCCTCTCCTCTCCTCTCCTCTCCTCTCCTCTCCTCTCCTCTCCTCTTCTCTCTCTCTCTCTCTCTCTCTCTCTCTCTCTCTCTCTCTCTCTCTCTCATTGCTGTGGGGATCCATGACAGTGTAACTTAAGGAAGGAGGGATCTGGGCTAACAGTATCAGAGGATCAATCAATCCACCATGTCTGGGAGGACACACCACAGGGTAAGACCACGGTGATGGCAACATGTAGCAGAGGTGAGGGATCACAGCAGACCATGAGGCACCGAGAGAAGCAGGAACTAGGAGGTGGGTCTAGAACCCTCACTGACTGGACCCTACTGATATACTCTTGCCAAAGTTTTCAGAACCTCTCAGAATAGTACCAACAACCATTCATATATGGTTGACATTTCAGATTCCAACCGCAACTCAGGAAATCTAGACGATGTCTTTATCAGCTGCAAGCATAAGGAACTGTGGACCAAGGTCAAGGTTGCCAGGAGATGAGAACCCCTTCAAAGATCCAAACAAGCATTTGATGTACAGCTAAGGCTCATGCCATGATCCCAAGTACAGCTTTTCCTGGGCCCCATCTAATGTGGAAAGGAAAGTATAAAGGCCAATAAATTATCCCCAAAACACATCTATTTAGAGAAGTCTGAGAGCTAAAGTCCATTTCATACTTTGTTTTTTGTTTTTTTTTTCTTTGCTTTTCTCTAATGACCTAGAAGCATGGGGACTTCTGAAGACTGTAAGATAGCTAAAGAGAAAAAGAGAAGCCACCTTCAGTGGGTGGACCCTTGACAGAGACACAGTGTCGTAAGAATACAGCATGCTCAGCCCATGAAGGGAGCAGAGGCCCAGAGCTGGGAATATGAGCTGTGCGTTCTTTTGGGAATTTAAGAGATCTGAACTTGACTCTATAGAAAGTTTAAGAGGCAGGCCCTCAAAGGTAGGGACCTTTGAAGATTTAGAATTCTCCGGATAAGAATTTGAAGCCTGTTTTCACTAACCCCAAGTTTAAACCTGATTTTGCTAAACAATTGGATTTTTTTTCCAAATTGAAAAAAATAATCAGAATCCAATACTAAACTCGGCATTTACTGTCAATGGTCTAGTCTGGAGATCTTTTTTGGGACTGAGAAATGCAGTAACAATGTGACTACTGATAGAGAGAGTGAAATAGGCCTTCTGGGAAACATAAATCTTGTGGACAAGAGGAGCTGAATTCATTACATGCATCTTCATGTAAAAATTGATCAAAATGAGCAAAACAATCAAAAGAGACACACAGTGAACTTGTTCCATGCCAAGAGCTCACATGGTTATACTTCCTACAAGGCTATAAACTGTCTGAGAGAGAGAAAAGCAAAACAACAAAAGAAAGGAGGAAAAAAAAAAAAAAAAAAAACCCAAACAGACCGTACACATGTCTGGATTGAGTCTCATAGCATTGCATGAGGAACTAATTACCTCCAGTTTCAGAACTGGGCTTTTGGTTTGCTTTCAGTTTGAGGTGGTTGTAGCTGGATGTCTTCTCGCATTGAACTAGCAGGCCTTTGTCTTCCTTCATAACATAGTAACTGTTAGACCAAAGGACCATGTCTTTCCCTGCTGTAGGGCACTAAGGCCATAATCTCTCTTGGAAGAATAGTTGTCTTCACAAGTCTCCACTGTCTATCACCCAGCAAAGATCAGTAGGTTGCTTCCCTTCCCCACTTGTACTTCATCTGCAAGGAGTAGGCTGGATGACAGTCCACCCCAGGGTTGTGTGGTTTCATTTGACAAATAAGCAAAGAGCAACAGAGTTATGATTAGCCCCTAGTGTTTTAGGGGGCATGGCTCCGGGGTCCTCTAGGATACCTAAATTTGAGGATGGTCAAATACCACATATAAGATGACATAATATTTACAAATAACAGGCATATGAATTCCCATATCCTAAATCACCTTCAGGTTACTTAAAATACATAATGTAAAGTAAGTGTTATATAATGTTTACCAAATTATTCATGGGCTTCTGGCAAGAAAAGCAGTCTGTATGTGTTCAGGTTATATGTATTTTTTCTAGTATTTTGATCTGTGACTGGCTGTATCTGTTGGTGTACAGATGCAGGGATACAGATATATACAGATGTATAGGCACTGTCAAGGTCTACTATGTAAACTATATGAATGCCCTCTAAAGGTAAAGGGACTTTGCCTTCCAAGACAATGAATGGAGGCAGCTAACCCTGTCTCTCTCAAAATTTCACCAACTTAAATTTGATCTGGTATTTGAGGTTGAATTTGTTTGAATGTCAACGGTATGACAGTT
The DNA here is from genome assembly GCF_011762505.2 of Arvicanthis niloticus. Classification (NCBI taxonomy): domain Eukaryota; kingdom Metazoa; phylum Chordata; class Mammalia; order Rodentia; family Muridae; genus Arvicanthis; species Arvicanthis niloticus. The sequence goes on from NC_047665.1 coordinate 85,194,981, forward strand.
TTGCCACAAAATTTCCTGAGGGGTGGTACACATTGAATATTAGTTATCTCAGGACCTGTATTCTTTTAGGTTATATTTTTTCCTGAGCTGGAAATGGCCTCATTCCAGAAGCCACGCTAATTTTAGAGCAATCTTTGCAAACAGTAGTATTCAGTAAGGCTAATAGAATGTGATGCGTCCATCAGAAAGAGAGTGAGGCAGACGTTAGTGCTCAGTTAGGGGTAAGCAGACTGACTCAAAGCCTTTGCTTTTCGGGTTAGCTTGGTTAAACACAAGGGAAGTGGCAGAGCAGGTCCTAGTGAATGGTTACTGGTGGAAGCCAGTGTTAACATGTGACCTATGAAATGAAATTCCCCCAATTTAACTCAGATCATGCCTTCTGCGATAATTTACAGGAGGGATGCTACCACCCCAATAAAAGGTCCTGAGTGAGTTTGGCTGAGACTCCACCACCCCCAGGCATAACAATTATTAGCTTCAGTGGCTCAGCCTGTGACAGCACTTTAAAAGTGACTACACTTTAAAGGTATTTTGATTCCCTTCTGGTTCCACTACCCAAGAGCCAGAAAACCTATGAAGAAAAATGGAAGATCTCCTTGCTGTGGATTTCAACTCTAAATCTGTTTCCAAAGTGAATTCCATCTCAAAAGGGAAGTCTTTACAATGCACGCTCTTAGGGAAGTTGAGTAGATACGGGAGTGGGGGGTGCGGGCAGAAATGTATCTCAATACTCAAGCCACAAGTTAACAACAACAAAAAAAGCAATCCAAATAATGCTTAGATCTAAATAAAAACCATAAAACAATAGCTCTTCCAGAAGAAAGTAACTTGTAAAAGGAAAATATTTATTTGTAGATCAAAAGTATTTTTTTTTCTTTAGGAAAAGTATACATAAATTGGAATATGTTAAAATTAAGTACTAGTATTAGCAAGAGACATAATTTTTCAAAAACTAAAGATATTTGAACTGAGTCTTTGACAGTTTTATAAGATGTATTTTGAGAATATTCACCTCCCAGACCCACCTCCACATCCCTCTATGCCCCAGCTTTATGAGTTTGTTGTTGTTGTTGTGTTAGCAACCCACCAAGTTCAATTAGGGTTGTTCATATATTCCTAGGGGTATCCGCTGGAGCATGGTCCACCCACCATGGACCACAACCTTAAGAAAACTGACTCCTCTTTCCCTAGAAGTCATCGCCTGCTCCAGGCTCCTCCTAAGGAGTGCGTGTTTCTGAACGGTTTGCTCTTGTGCAGGCAACCACATTTGCTACGAGTTCATGAGCACATCACTCCTGTCGTGTCCAGAAGTTGCTGTTGTTTCATTCTATTCTTCCTGACTTGTGGCTCTCACCATCTTCCCACCCCTCCTCAGCCTCGGATGGGGATGATGCCAGTGTCCCATCTGTGGCCGAGCACTCCATCGGCACTTACCCTCTGCACTCTGAGCAGTGGTGACTTTCTGCATTAACAGCCATTTGCTGTGCAAAGAAATCTCTGGTGAGGTCTAAGAGCTAAATCAATTTACAGGTAGAAGGTTACAATTTTAGAGGAAAGTTTGATATTATATCTTGTTAGCAGAATAGTAGTAGGTCACTCCTTGAGCCCCTTAGCTTCTCAAGCATGCAGTACCTGAGCATGTGTTTCCTCCTGTGGAGAGGGCTTTAAATCCCATCAGAAAGGGGTTGGTTACCTCCACACCATTCATACCACTTTGAAACCACGGGGTCTATCTTGTCACACAGGTTATTATTGGAGTTTACAGGGTTCATAGTCGGACAACACTGTTGATGTTTTATCCCCCACCTCTAGCGTCCCATATAGTAACTGTCAATAATACCCAGCAGGGAGGAATCTTTCTACTCAGCACCATCTTGACAGGTCCATGTTCTGTGATACGTGTGCGTGGCTTCTTCAGCAAGAGAGTCATACCACTGAGTTCTGGTGGCAGCTATCCCTCATATGATATCCCACAGGTGACACTAAGCTTTTTATTTATCCACCTATAGCTTCTTGGATGAACACAGTCCCCTATTTGAGAAGCTTATAAAATAGAAGGTCTTCATATGACTTTTCCAAACATATCTAGTGTTAGTCTCTCAAGCCCTCCCTCTACTCTACGCTCCCGTCTTTCTCTGCACATAAGTCCCCTTTCTATTACTGTCCTTTTACCTCATATCAGCCTTGTTCCACCATCCCCCAGCCTGGTTCGTTCTCTGCCGATTTGACACAAGGTAGAGTCGTTTTAAAAGGGGAACTCGCAATTGAGAAAATGCCTCTGCCAGACAGACTTAGTTGTGGGAGAACTCAGCTTACCATGGACAGTGCCATCCCTGGGCAGGTGGTCCTGACTGTATAATAAAGCAGGCTAAGCCAGTAAGCATGCCTCCATGTTCTCTGCATGAGCTCCTGCCTCCGGGCTCCTTCTCTGCTCAAGCACCTGCGCTGACTTCGCTCGGTGATAGATTGTTACTTGGAATTGTAAATGGAATAAATCCTTCCCTTTCCAAGTTGCTTTTGGAAATGGTATTTATCGCAGTGATAGAAACCCTAACTAAGACACGTTCCCCTTCAAGGTCTTTCTTCTCTATTCTCACTACGAGGCCATGTCTAGTTTCCTGGATTCTATAGGTATTCTGATTTAAACACACAAGTCAGCACCAAGATACACATAGGAGCAAGACTGTGCAGGCGTTTTCCGTTCTGAGTCTGGATTACATCACTCACCATAATGTTCTCTAGCTTTATCCACTTATCTGTCCATTTTATTTTATTTTTATTTATATCTAATAAAATTTCATTATGTATAGGTACCATATTTTTATTATCTGTTTATCAGTTTATGACAGTTTCCATGTCGTAGCTATTGTGAACCAAGCAGCTATGAACATGATTTAGAATGTAGTTGTCTCTGTAGTAGGATATTGATCCTTTGGGTATATTCCAATGAGCTGGAGTTACAAGCAGTTATGAACAACCCAACATGGGTGCTGGTAATAAAACCCTGGTCCCAACCATTACTACTGAGTCAATTTTCCACCCCCTCAATAGATACCATTAAGGAAGAGGAATTCTGGAGCAAAAGAGATGGCTCAGTGGTTAAGTGCACTTATTCCTCTTGCAGAAAGAAGAATCCCAGAATTCCATGATAGCTCATAACCATCTGTTCCAGGGGGTGCCAATGCCATCTTCTGGTCTCTGAGAGCATCAAGCATTCATGTGATGCACATATATACATGCAGACAAAACAGTAGTACCAATTGTCTTAGTTAGAGTTTTACTGCTCTGAACAGACACCATGACCAAGGCAACCCTTATAAGAACAACATCCAATTGGGGCTGGCTTACAGGTTTAGAGGTTCAGTCCATTATCATCAAGGTAGGAACATGGTGGATCCAGGCAGGCACAGTACAGGAGGAGCTGAGATTTCTACATCTTCATCTGAAGGCTAATAGCAGAACATTGGTTTCCAGGCGCTAGAACTAGGATATTAAGGCCCACTCTCACAGTGACACACCTACTCCAAGATGGCCACACCTACTTCAACAAGGCCACACCTCTGATAGTGCCACTCTCTGGGCCTAGCATATACAAACCATCACACCCATCAAGAGAAAATAAGTAAAATCCTTTAAAGAGGAAAGAAGGAAGGAAGGAAGGAAGGAAGGAAGGAAGGAAGGAAGGAAGGAAGGAAGGAAAAAAACAAAGGAAACAAAACTCTGGCTAGAGAGATAGCCCAATTGATAAAACATTTGCTGTACAAGTGAAGGATTTACATTTGAATCTTCAGAATCTACCCAGGACTGGGTAGCACAGTATGTATACGTAATCCTGGTGTTCCTAATGTGAAATAGCAGACAGAGGAAGAATAATCCTGGAATCTCATAGGATGGCATTAAATTCATAACACTGGAAAGAAAACAGTAACAACAACAACAAAAAGAGAGACCCTGCCTCAAACCAGGTGGAAGTCAATGACTGACAGCCAAGGCTTTTCTCTAATCACAACACTTACATCATGGCACACCACACGCACACGCACACACACACACATGCACACACACACACACACACACACACACACACATGCATATACACATGAAGAGGGAGGAAGAAAGAAAACAAGAAGGAAGAGAGAGAAGCCATTGCCCCAGCACCTAGACTTTCAACCCTTTAGAAATGAAAGAAAGAAATGACACCCACGCCATAGAATGAAAATAATTATAGGTCTCAAAACCGCAGTATCAAACTCCCATATATAAAGAAGAACAAGGTATCTGGAGAATAAACAGATACCAGCCTAGAGCTGATACTTCACAAGAGAAAACTTACAAAATGGCAAATAAACATATGTAAAGGTCCAGAGTCAGTTCCTGGGGGAAGGAAAATTAAAGCCACATGGGGTTTACAACAATACTTGACATTCACAACGTATCTGATAGGGTTCAGGTCACGTGACCCCAAACATGACACTTGAGAAAACAGCATAAGCAGGAAGTCTCCTGAGTCTCCCCTGATGCAGACTATAAAAGAATTCTCCCACCTTCCTCTAAGTAGAATGTAAGGTCCTCCTTCCAGAAGGTTCTTTCTAAAACCAGAAGAAAGGATTAAAGACAGTAAAAGAATGAAGAACATGAAGAAACAACCCTTAGTCAAAAACCATCTATGTACTGGCAGAAGATCAAGTTCTTAGTCCTCATGCCTTATTCTGCATGACTTTGTAGAATAGCCACGTCCCCTCTTTCCTCCTGTGACACACAGATTGACTGTGCCATGGTTTTCTGTTGTTATCCATGAGCTTTGCAGTAGGTAAGGGAAAGCTGATACCTCTCTCCCCTACACACTCAACAGCAGAATTAACACAGAACTGGAGGTTAATGCCAATGTCAGTGATGGTAGGATGGATGGGAGAGGCTTTCTTCCTCTATCCTTCGTAGCCTCTCCAGCTGGTGTACAGCACATCAGAGTGGTCAAGATAGAGGGACAGTAAACAGCATGCACATGAAGTTTGTTCCCATGCACAACCAGGAATGAGTGTCAACTAACAGTGTATTTAGAATTGGGGTTTATACACCATCTTGGGTTAAAACTAAGAAGAGGAGGTTTGGGAGTTCTGGAAAGTAAAGGCAAATTATAAGATGAACCAGGAAAATATGGAAAACAACTCTTGTTTAACAAAACATTCTGTAGACTTAAATTTGTCTCTTCTTCTCCTGTACCATTCCGGTATGCGATAGGAACACATCTCCCAAAATGGAAATTACTTTAACTAAAGTAAAGCTCTGCCGACTGGGGAGCTTGTGTACTTTTCTAAGAACTTTACCAGCACTTGCTTATCTCAGTAATAATTGGTGCATCAAAGTTATGTATTTATGGGAAATAAAAATGGCTACACTTCAGCAAGGATGTTGGGCTACCAGACACCTGAATTCCACTATGGGAATAAAAATGGATAGAATTACTTTATGAAAGTGTTAAGCAACATCACCAAAGCCAGGCATGTGCACATATATTTTATAACCCAGGAATTCTATTCCTAGTGTATGTGTAACACACCAATGTTCACCACAAGACATATATAAGACTGTTTAGCAGTGCTGTATGTAACAGCTAGGAATTAGAAACGGTTTGAATACCTCTGGGCAAACATCCCTTAAGAATTGCTAGATAGAAGAATTTCACCAACACAGTGTCAAAAATAAAATAAAATAAAATAAAAAGCCAGGCCTTGATCTTAGTGTTGGGTGTGAGTAAATCGAGTAGGTTGAGACGTTTACTATGTACACACTTCTTTGTGCCTGTTTGTCGGTGAAATGCATACTGAGAAGGTAAATGTCTTTAAGCAAGTCTATGTATTGGAATAGACACCTAAGCATTAGCATTCCACAGCCTTGTACGCGCTCCCATCCAACTGCATATGCATCTGCATTGCTAAGCTGGACGTGGCCCATAAAGCCACTCTTCTGCATGATTATAATGGATTTCTGCGTTTACGTGGCGCCTTTCCTCTGCAGAGATCAAAGGGCTTGCGCATAATAAAAGATAGCGTATCAAATGCCACGTATCAAATGCAGTCAGGTCTAGGGAATAAGGGGGAAACACTGAACTCGGGGACATATAATCTAGGAAACCTACAGACGTAAAATAGGTCATAAAAACCGTATGTAAAAACATTCATAAACATCAACTATTAAGAATTCATTTGTGTGGAATAAAAAGCCTGCGTCTCCTGAAGTTGCCTTCTTCCTCCTGACAGGGGAAGGACAGAGGGCAGCCGCAGCTTTCAATTTAGAACTTAGACTCCTAGGCACCACACGGCAAGATTTCTCAGGAGCCAGCTTGGCACCTCACTGCAGTGAAACAGAACAACTAAATAAACTCTCTGTGCTGCTGTTCAAAGCATTTTCACGTGTTCTTTAACACAGAGGCTTACTAGCCCTGACAACTAATTAAATGGGCCATTTTCATATTTGTGAATGAAGAACTCTATTGATATGATTTTGTGAGGCATATAGATTATACACACTGCTTTTGTGTTTTAGGTTGGCACGCACCGAGTGTGTTTCCCCCGAGCTTCAGCTTTTGAAATCACCATGAAAAGTAGACAATGAGGAGCTTTTTGCTGATCTAAGGTCAGAAACCTGCCTATGGTGTCATTTTAACTTGGCCAGTGACCTCGGGAGATGTCTCCATTCACCTAACAAAGGGCATATCTACACACATGGAGAAAAAAAGAAAAATATTTTGACTACTGTAAGTGGACCACGTTCAGTACATAGACAGCTTGAGTAAAAAAAAAAGAGTCAGATAAAAGCAGCCTGTGTCCAGCCCTTGTGCAGGAGGACAATAGCCAATGATAATGGTCAGAAAGAGACAAAATGGCCACGAACACATGGAAGTCACTTTGAATGGATACCCTCCCTAAAATCCCACAATTAAGTTGTTACCCCCTATTAAGCTAGCAGTTAGCTATCCCCATTTCATAGATTCCAGAGTGAAAGTTAAAGACAAAACAAAACAAACAAACAAACAAAACAGTTAATTAACTTGTCCAAGGTCCCACAATTCAAAACGAAGCCAATGTGTAATCACAGGCAACGTCACACCAACGGCTGCTGTCCCAAAGCTAAGGAAATTAGGTGTAAGGGATGTAAGGGTGGGCCTTCCGGGGGACAATTTTGCACTGAACGACTGCTCTGTCATTCTCTTGGGCCCAAGTTTTTCAAGGACTTCTCTGCAGAAGCAGTTTTTGTTCTCAATCACCAGCTCCAGGGAAGGCTGTCTTTCTCAGTAGAATGGCCAGGAGCCCTGCTGCATTCCTCCAGGGCTTGTGAAACGAAACATCCGGTAAGAGAGGCACTGCTGGAACCTGTGCCTCCTCCCACAACACCCATCTGCTGTGCCTACCCATTATGACATCCTGACCTTCTGTCAAGGCTCCGACTTGTCCTCCCAACCTACCAGCACCACAGAGGACTCCTGGAAAGGTAACCCGTGTGATAGCTCAAATCCCCCCTATAAGCAGTGATTCATGAACAAGAGCGTTGCTAACTTGTTCAATAGGAGACCTGTGCTGTGGGGGCGGGCAGCTAGGGGATTTTCATCTGAACAGAAGGTCATTTTTAAAATTCAATTTAGTGACACCCTTGTGGGTTTTCCCTGGCACCTAGAATATATGGACTAATAATTGGGACCAGCTGCTCGTCTTGACTGGACCCACTTTATTTAAATAGCTCCAAGATTACACCCTTGGCCTCTGCTTCTTTATGTACTTTGGAAATAAACTACTGGATGCCCAAATGTATCCAGACAATGGAAGAAATGATTTATGGAAACTGACCACAAGCAGAGCAGCAGGCCCCGTTCACGTTTCTGGCTAGCCATCACCACCCACGAACAATGGGGAGACAAGGAGCTAACAAGGTCACGTGGTTCCTGAGTCCCAGGAGTCTCCCACACAGAAGTCACCCTGAGACTGAAGCCCAGCCCCCACCTCCCCTGGCCTGTACCCCAAAGTGTCAAATCTTGACTCCACCAAACACTAACTTAATTATCTGGCTTTCTCAATCTGACAATCCTGGGGTATTTACTTCTGGTACACTCAAAAGTCTAAACAGCTAATGAAACTCCTTAAAATATGGGATTTATTATGTTTAACTCGATGTTTAAAAAGACTTCAGTTTTCTTCACATTTGGGCAACTTTATCCAGTTGACTTTCCCTTTGAATCACTGATTCTAAGAAGATTTATTGTGTGGCTGTTCTGAGCCAATGCTCGTCCCTCAAAATGGCTCAAGCTGAGTCTGTTCATGCCAAACACACCTTAACCTTCCTTTTCCAATGTAAATCTCCAACCAAGGAAAGTAATAAAATACAGCCGAGGCTGTGAGTGTGGGAAACTATTATGGGCCCAGTGACAATTCGTGAGTGTGTCTCCAGGACAGTGGGAGAGCGGGAGGTAAAAATGACATAAAGGGAATGAGAAGCAATTGAATGGACATGTGATGACATCTAAGGGAGTAAATGCTCCATATTCTATAAATATTCCAAAAGACCACGCAGATTGATAGGACGATCAAGTCAACCTCCTCCATCCTCGCATCTAGCCAAAATACGAAACTAGGGATAGGGGAAGCTCAAACATATTCAAGTAAGTAAATAAATGCAGAATGCTTGATGGGGAAAAGAGAAAATAGCCCCAGGAAAGGAACGCTCATTCCAAACATGCATCCTGGGAGAGAGGTAGCAGATTTAGCCACCAGGCTACTGAGGCCAGGGAGGAGGGCAGGCTCTGCAGGGATCATGGAAGTCTTGAGAAGGCACCAGCTGGGTAGGAGACAGGGTGGCCTGGAAAAGGCAGCTTCTGAGGTCTGGTCATAAAGCAGAAGAGAACTAGAAATTAAGAGGGATGAAAAACTGAAAATCAGAAGACACCTATCCTCCTCGAAAGACGACACTATTAAGGGAAACTACTTCACAAACAGATGAGGAAGGAGATTCTCAAATGAATGATGTCGTGCCTGTGGCTGCTTCTGACAAACAATGCTGGTCCAGAGAAAGAAACTACCTCAAAAGGAAGAGGAAATAGTGCACTGTCTGCACAGATGCACTCTATATAAGAGAAAACAGAAGCCCAGTGATGCAGGCCTATCATCCCAGAACTTATGCGGGACCAAGCATTTGCAGCTAGCCTGGGCTATATAGCGAGACTCTCAAAAGAAAAGAGAAAAGAAGAAAACAGGGCCCCTAACTCACACTTTTTATTGGATGATAATAACTCTTCCCCATGCAGGAACAAGGCTTAATAAAACGTCGATATTCCAAACTTAATTAAATAACAAGCTTTTAGAAATACAAGGAGAAAAAAAAAACACCCTGAAATTTAATATACAGTGTAAGTGTTTTTGCCAAAATTTTTTAATCTGAACTGAATCATTCAGAAAGAGACAAACTCAAGTTTAAGACCACTTTGCCCAAGTGGCCTAGACACACACACACACACATACACACACACACACACACACACACACAAATGTAAAGAATGACAACAGAAATCGTAGTACAGATGAAGGAATCCTAAAAGAGGTAAAATAACCATAATATAGTAAGTGACCATTGATCATAAGTTAAATTTAAAACTATAATAGTATCAGAACCACTGGGGAAGTGTTAATATTTCTAATTAGTTCATAGTACTTCATCAGTATCTGGTTTTCTCAGGGTTGTAATTTTGGGGGGTTGTACAGTTAGATGATATTTGATGACTTATTTAGGGGAGAAACAAGATGACTACCATTTTATGTCTTGGGTAAACAACAAAGCAATATAAAATAGGGGCTGGGCAGATGGCTCAGTGGTGAAGAACACTTATTATTCTTCTAGAGGATCCAACTTCAGTTCCCGGCCCCCAACTCAGGTATCTCACAATTGCCTATAACTCCATTTCTAGCAGATTCGACACCTCTGGGCTCCTCGGACACTTGCAGTGAGGTACATATACCTGCATACAAACACATGCACACATAGATAGAAACAAACAAATAATAAAGGGGTCCCTTAGAACTCCCAGCCATTGTAGCCTATCGTCAGAGCTGTTAGTAACTTTCCACAACCTAATGGTAAGGCCCTATTGCTGAAAACATCATTTACTTATGTGATTAAACCTGTCCCGCACAGTCTGACAGCCCCATGAGATATGCATCAGTTGAAAAGTCCTTGGCTCTCCTCTTAGGGGGCAGCTGTCAGGTTAAGGAGGTCTGGCTACTGTTTGTTCTAGGTATTTATCTTTTCCATGTTTTATTTATAAAAACAATGTTCTTAGATAACTAACTTTTATAATTCAATACAATAAATATTTTCACCTTATGTCTTCCTTTTCCTCTTTAAAGATCTAGGAGCGTGAATGATCTAAGGGAACGTCTTAAAACTTTTTTTCAGTTGCAGCTCCTCTTCACCTACAATGTTTTTGTGACCCTGGATATAAGAACGGATAACCTAGGTTCAGAGGTTGAACACTTACAGCTAAGAAACAATGCTTTGCTATACGTATAATTGTACAAGTTAAGAAAGATGAAAGCAAGTTGCATACTAATTAAATCTTAGCTTAGTCATTGATACCGCATGATGTATAGCATCTTTAATAATTTTCAGGGCTGAGCAATATTTTGATTTTATAGTTATCAGTGCTGAAAATATCACCTTGCATACATGTATAGTTCAGAGTAGCAGAAGCATGCTTAACTATCCTTCAGAAATGGAGATTCTGTTTAATCCCAAGCCAAACTCAAGGAATGATTTTTTAAAATGAACTCAAGTTGGCAACTAAAACAACTTTTGAGATCAATCATTCTAACCCAATACAACCCAAAGAAACGTCACTCTGATACTTACATGCCGAGGAATGACAATAGAAAATATGGAAGCCTTTGTTGTCCATAATTAAACCATTATGTTTCCCTAAGAGCAGCGCACTTTGAGTGCACAGTAAAAACATCATCACAAGCCACAACAGTCTGCTGTCTGAGCCACTGAGCCAATGTGTGTCAGGTAGGGATCGCGGTTGTGACGATGCATACAATGTAAAGCGTGCATGGTGTATGCCAAAACCAATGCCCAAATAAGGTCATGTGATGTACCATGGGTGAGTGTTCACTTCAGATTGATTACTAACTTAAGTCTGAATTTAATTTTTGGTCACTGACCATTCTGAAACCTCTTACTGTTGCCAAATATTCACACATTCAGTTCCACAACCCCATATGTGGTTACCACGGGAACTTTAAGAAGCTGTTATCTGAGGTGTAACACTGCAGCAAGGCGTGAAAACCCAGCCCTGCTGTGAAGGGGGAGTTAATGAGGGCATTTTCCAAATGGAAACGGCACCACATTTTCCAGAGTGCAGCAGGAGAAGCATACCACCTCAAAATTCCCCATGCAGGCAAAGGGACATTGTTTTCCTGCATGCGCCACAGTGGGATGAGCATACGTCACAGTGGGCCGAGCATGTGCCACAGTAGGACGAACATGCGCCACAGTGGGCCGAGCATGCGCCACAGCGAGCCGAGCATGCTCCACAGTGGGCCGAGCATGAGACACAGTGGGACGAGCATGAGTCCCAGTGGGATGAGCATGTGCCACAGTAGGACGAACATGCGCCACAGTGGGATGAGCATGCGTTCTAACCTTCCCTGGAAAAGTAAATGGCATCGCTTGGGGGACGGTGGGATTAAACAATGACTTACTGAAAAAGACAGTTGAATATTTGGCCCAAGCAATTAATTATTGAACCTGAGTGCACACTTTCCCACAGGCTCTCTGTGACGTGTTCAGACTGGTGTGCATATTCCAGACCCAGGAGTCAGGAGTTGCTATTCTCCTGGCCAGAGGTTGGCAAAATTGTCCAGAAAGTGTTATAATAAAACAATAAACAAGGGCGATACGGAGCCCTTGTCTTTTAGTCACCCACTGCAGAACTGACCTTAGGATCTGACACCACAGATTTCACTTGCAACCTATTCTCTCATGTCTGCAAGACGTATGAGGAATTAATGAAAAGAACGTACCTCTTCACGGGAACAGCTCTCTAGAGTCAACATTCTTAAGGGGAATGTTACACTCCAGCTTAACCTGTTAGACATATTTTTAAAGAAGTCAAAAGCATATTAAAAAGCCCCACCTCAGCATTGCTGAAGTCACAGAGAGGGTGACCTAAACGGGACATTCTTGATATCTTTTAAAGCTTACCTGATCTCTTAGTTCTCTGACGAAAATTTTGTAAAATCCTAAGGTTTCTGTCCGACTTTTCAAAACGCCATTAAATTAAAAGCATTTTGATCCTTCAAGGGATAAAACAAAAACAACAGAACTCATCTCTGATTGGCCACAACTTCAAGCCTTGGAGATCTCTTTCCATGTGAAGGTTCTGAGCCCAGTGGGTCTGCAGTGGAGTAGAGGGATGCACATAGATTCCAGAGAGAAAGGAGGTCTGATGAGACACAGCATGTTGGCTGTATGGTCTAAAACTAAGGCAGCTATTTCTAATGGATGATGTATCAACACAGAGTCCATTACACTAAGCATAACTGGGTTCCATTTAAAGGCAACAATTCAATCAGGCCGTCGGGGAGGAAACATCTTCAGTCCTGAACACTGGGATCTAGAGTTCAGGGACAGAATCTACAGCATAGTGAGTTCAAGGTCAGCTTAGGCTACCCCAGGCATATAAGTAAATAAATAAATACTAAATAAATAAATAAATAGGCAAACAAATAAATAAATACAGAAGGCAGCACTGAACCTGGCCGAATCCATTTTTTCATTCTTCACAGGCTCCAAACTTTCTCAAGCAGGCCACTAGTTGAGATGTAAGTCCAGCTTGTAAGTCTCCAGATAGTGGGGGGAATTAGAAGCTAGCAGCCCTGAAGTTATGGTAGAGGAAGCTTCCAGAAGGTTCTCAGCTGGAGTTAAGTGATGCCTATTTTGGGCTCTGCCCACCCCAAGTGCGCTCACAAGGAAAGACTTCACCCTGGGGATATAGTCTTCTTCCACGAAAGGAGGTAAATTAGGTGCTTGCTACTAGCTTCCACATTCCAGCAAACACAGCCCTTTTCTTGCTAGAGCACAAGATGGGGCTTCCCCATGGTAATTGGTTGAAATACATAGCCAAACAGAAAAGTCTTTTGAAAAACCATTTCCCAATCCTTGCCTTTGGCTTAGGTAGAACATAAATTATTTTAGAGTTCGTGCTTATAGCCTACATTTTATCCTAAGGAAAGACAACTTTCTCTTTTGGTGTTAACTGAGTTTGGGGTCAGTCCTTGACAGAGATGGATGGAACGTCCAGTATTGGTTGCGTCTACTCTTTACCCGTTGGAACCTGCTGGGAGGCTCCAACTCAGAGGTGCTCTCTTCAAGCTAGATGCTCTGTCCTTCATTGTTTCTTCACAGGAAGTGCATTTTATCATGTAAAGGTAAGTGTCCTAGGCAGGCAGGCGCTATGTAGACACGGCAAGGATGTGGTTCACGTGCCAGACAAAATTCATCCAAATATTCCCATCATTGATTTAGAATAAGAGTGGACTCCCTTTTTGGGGGGTGGGTGGCTGGAAGGGAACCTGAGAGTATTGGCACTGCTCTTTTTCCTGACCTGGGTGTTGGTTACGTGTGTGACTGTGTAAACAATGATGAGTCACAGAGTTATGTCGCTACGATTTCTTCTTATGGATTTCTCTGTGTTAATTACAGCTGATGAATTATTAGTGAATTCTAAACAAAAGAAAACCATGCCCTCTGCTTAGCACGTACTACCAGATAAAGGTCTTAACCTCTCTTGTCTTCCAGGGTGTTGGAGAAAAAGACTCTAAACAACCTTGGGAAGGACCTTTGTGGAAAGGGAGCTACTGTTGACAATAAAGTTCTCAGGCAACAACTAACGCTCAATCATTTGTGTAGGACACACCTATATCTACATAATGTATTTACAGTTGCACGCCAGGGAAAGGCAGAAGGAACATGCACTTTACACGTTTGCTAGGCCATAGTTGGAACTCCTATTGCTCAACCCTCACTAACCCACAGTCCCAAGACAGATTATTTTGCAACTAATTACTTGCAGATGCGAGATCGCTTAGAATGTTATGAAAATAGCAGAATGGGTCCTGGAGTGGACAACATAACAAAATCCTTGTTATTCTCGGCTCGAGGCCTTACTTTGTGGCTCAGTTCTGTGTCCTGATAGTCTACTGGGGAAGAAGTAAGATCTCCATCCAGCTCATTAACAGATGCAGACTGTCCTTTCCTTTTCAATTACCAGAAACTGAAGATACAGCTTCAGCCCTTCTGTTATTTCCAAACAGTTTTCTGCTCCAGCCAATTGGAAAAAGGACAAGACTCTTCAAGAAAAGTGAACCAGGGGTTAGACAGATGGCTCAGCGGTTAAAGGCATTGACTGCTCTTCCAGAGGTCCTGAGTTCAATTCCCAGCATTCATGTGGTGGCTCATAATTGTCTTAATTGTAGTCCCATGGGACTTAATACCTTCTTCTGGTGTGCAGGCATCCATGCAGACACAACATAAATATGTAAGTAAATAGTAAAAAAGAAAGTCATTCAGCTTTTTCAGAGTGGAGAGAGAAGGTAAATGACAAAGCTGTCCTGACTCAGTAAGCCAATGTGAGAACTCAATAAAAGCTGCCCCTGGAGGAGGGTGGGCTGATGGTTAGGGCCTATGGCTATGGCAGGGGAGAGGGCAGAGGGAGGCCGCAACTGACGGTGGGGCCGTAAAGGAAGAAAACAGATTTATTTTGAAGTTTAAGATGAAAGACAGCTTGAAAAACACGACTTAGCAGATGGGGAAAAACAAAGGTGAAGTTTGCTGGGGTTACTCTGGATGAAGCGCTCCAGCAGTGAAACCATCTGACATCTGACAACCAGCAACCCATACTTCAGGGAAATTTAGGGGAACCAAAACTCTGAGGGGCAAAGTCTGTTGATCCTACTGTCTTTGTCCCTATCATCAATGATGTCCGGCCTCGGTGTGCTCAAACATGCCTGCAGGTAAATAATCCAAATTGGGTATGCACGTCTATGCACTTCAGGGGACCTCTCTTTTACCTCCGTATATCACAAACAGCTTCCTGAATGAACAGTGATTAAAACCGAGAAAGAAAAGCATTTGACCTCCCTTAGAACAGTGAGCTGAAATGATTCCAGTGCTAAGAGACAAAAATTATTTTGAACTGGAATCTTACTTACGGGTAAATAGTATTCACCAAAAATTGTCAGGCCAGAGCCCTGCCTTTCTATGGGAACGATGAAAGGCTGTCGTTTAGAAAAGGGGTTCATATCTCAAGTCCAAGAGATGGTGATATGTATATGGACAGTAGAAAAGACAGTAAGTTAGATAAGTTCAGACACAGGCCTCAAAGGGCATTAGCTATGTGATCAGTTTTGTAAGAGATTTGTTAGGGACTGATGTATAGCTAGAAGCACAGAATAAAGAAAACATTTTTACTTTTGACACCAATTTCTTCTTTCTCCTTGACCACTTCTAGCTACAAAATCAAAATAGTGATGATGGTGAAGATGGTGATGATGATAAAGATGGTGATGATGGTGATGATGATGATGATGATGATGATGATGATAGCAAACTATTCTACCAGTTTCCCCAAATTTCATAAAATCTTTGTTGTAAAGTAATCAGATTGGTGAGTAGGCCACACCTGAAACATGATAGCATTGATCATTTTTTTCCTTTCTTAGATTTGAAGTTTTCTGTAATGGAAAATACAAATTTTCTGTTGAAAGAGATCAAGACAAGGGAAAAATCTCTACACTGATATTTAAAAGATACAGATTTAAAATGAAATTATCTGAAGGGTTAAACATAAGAAGACAATCAAATATTAAGTTGAAATATCCAAAATGGAAGTTAAATAGTAACATGACCAAACATGAAATACTACTTATGTGCCTAAGTAGAAATAAACAAAGAGCAGTTTGAGAAACAAGGCAATATTAACAAACTCAGTGTAACCATGACAAGTCATTTATACCATCCACATAAATCAGTGGTGGGCCATATAGATCACACATATGTAACAGTCTACAGAATATCTACAAGATATGATGATGTAATTATCCTTAAGGAAAAATCTCTCTAAGTTCTAATGCAAACAAAACAGAAGCTAGAGAGGGCTCATTTCTCAGTCATAACATAGAGGAACCAGAAGGTAACAGATAACACTCATCCAAAAACTGCCTTCACTTAGACAACACTTAGTGCTTGCTTTTGAAATAAACTATATAGGAGAATAATGCAAACTGGAACATCAGGCTTCCTTTTAGTGTATCAAAAGCCATGGGAGGCAGACAGATTGGAACTCAGAAAGCATTATCAATCCTAATACACACACAATTAAAAGTTCCTGGAAGAAGATTATGCAAACAGCCATTCCCTTGTGTGGTCTGTCTCGTCCCAATCTCTCACGTGAACATTTTTCTTTGCTTTTAATCTAATTGTTGATGTCTTGTTATTTTCCTAAAAATGCCTTGCAGACTCTATGGTGGACTCCATTTTAACATTTAGGATGCAGCGTCTAGGATAGACTCCGTTCTAACATTTAGGACCCTGCGTCTATGGTGGACTCAATTCTAACCTTTAGGATTCTGCTCCTTTAGCCATATGTTCTCCTTCAACTATGCAGGAACATTTCAATATTTTTCTATCCTGTAAATGGAGAGTTACCTAAACTCAATACAGCAATACATCAACTTCTACCCATGGCCCTTTGGGCTGTTTGAATGAGAAATATCCCTTTAGGAGCTCATGTATTTTGAGTGCTTGGTCCCCACTTGGCGGTGCTGTTTGGAGAGGTTGTGGGGAGGTGTAGCTTTGCTGGGGGATGGGTGTTGCTTCGAAGGTTGATGACCTTTGCCCCACTTCCGGTTCACTCTCTCTGCTTCACATTTGTGCTTGAAAATGTGATCTTCCAGCTGTGTGTTGCAGCCAGCGGCTGCCTTGCCTTCCTCCACCATTTTGGATTAGACCACTAGAACCATAACCGGAAGCATACCCTTCCCTCTACAAGTTGCTCTGGCCAGGGTGTTTTGTCAACATAAGAGAAAAGTAACTAATATGGCTTCCTTGGAGTCTGGTTACGTCTGTAGAAAGGACAGAAAAGATGCCAGCCCGATCTCATTTCATCGAACCGGAGGTCACTCATCAAACACACGCTGCTATGATAAACTGAGGTTCCTTATTCCCTCTTCCACTGAGTGTCCATCTTGGGAACAGAAAATACTTAACCCATATAGCATCTCCAGAATCCACCCCTGTGCTCTTGAGGGTCACCGTTAATAAACACTCATAGCCGACCCTCGGAGCCCCAGGTCCAGCCTCACACTCTTTCTGGACATAATTATCCAATTTGTACGTGTCAAGAATTATCATACAAGATGACAATTTTTTCCCTTGCTTCTAGTCAGTGGGGAGCATCAAGCCCCTGCCTGTTGTTTGCTTTTCTCTCTCTGCCCCCAGTCAGGGCTCTGGCTTTCCTATATAGTGCCCATCTCTTCTTTATCTCAATAGACGCAGAGCTCTGAGGTGAAGATAACATTTTTGTGGCTTTCAAAATTATTGTTACAATCTTACAGGCCTGTTGGATACCATTAGTGACCCTGACTTTGGTCATAATCTGAAATGGAGGCCCAATAATAAGCGTTAATTTCTGTCTGGTTTCTGGCCATCTGTGTGTTGACTTGTACTCTGTAATGATCTAAAATTAAGTTACCATCTTCTTTACCCTTGAAAAAATAGTGTCCTTAACTTAGCTGCCCATATGTATACTTTGAGTCTTTAGACCCCAAACAGTGCACCAGACCTATAATCTTACAATGAATTTAATTTCCTACTTATTTCCTGAATGTTATTCTTTGAAGAGGATACTCAAAAGAAAAATACCTTACTGACTCCTTACAGTTTGATTCTTAGGAGTGACTGGAACAGCTCAATTCCATGGAGTCAGACAAAGAACACAGAGAGAAGCAACAGAAATGCCACACAGGCTGCTTAAAACAATCCTGGGGCCACTTACTGGAAGGACACAGGGTTGGCTCACAACATGGCGTGGCTGCAGCTATAGGAACAGAGCTGGTTCTGAGGTCTGGAAAGACAGGATTCGGTGTGAGGTCCTGACATGTCTCTTTCCAGGGCTGATTTTGACTTGGCTAGGTCTTAAGCATTTCCATTTATGAGCTTTCTCCATATATCAGGATAAGGCCCCTGTTTTCAATTCTTAGAACTGAATCAGAAGGGTCCACTCCACTGAGTCATCCCCTCTCAGCCATCTCCTGGAGCTTGACTTTGGAGCCCACCCAGAGGGGTGATGAGGGATACAGTGAAATTCAGAACAGACTTTTTCATTCTACTCTTAAGAGTCTACACACAGGGATTCTGAGCAGAAAGGGGCAAAATGAGGGTAGTTCCAGGCCAGACATCCAAATCCAGTTACAGCATGCAACTATGAAGTAAGTAATAAGGCTTTCCCTCAGTATCCATGGTAACTAGTTTCAGGACTCCCTCAGATATCAGAATCCAAGGATGCCCAAGTGCCTTGTGTCAGATGGCTCAGCGTCCGCATGTCACCAGCACACACCAACACATATACTTTAAACCATCTCTAAGACTCCTTACGGTATGGAATATACTATAAATGCCATGCAAGTTGCTGTACGGTACTAGTTTACAGACTAGTTACAGTGGCTAAGTTTGTACGTATTCAGAAGAATAGATGTAAAAATATTTCAATTTTTAACATCAGCAATTGGTTGCATGGCTGCAAAATCTACCGAGAAAGAAGGAGGGCATTGTTGTAGATGCTTTAGAAGATGTAACTACAAACAGGGAGACAGTAGAGACCACAGGAAGAACCGACCCAGACAACTTCACATCTCTACACTTTCCCTCAGAGGCAGTTCTAATCCCTAAGTGCATTTAGGGAAAGAAAGCAACTGATTGTTCCCATCAGCACCTCTGCTACCAGCTCAGTGACTGTGTGAGGGATTCACTGTCCACCATTCCCCAACACGAAGGAATAAACTCGTGGCCATAGTCAGCTTGACGTTGTCTTTTAGCCCAGTTATAGAACTAAGTCCTCTTACCTTAGAATGACAGGTTTCGGGTCCTGACCAGGCACTGCCCTGGCTTCTGTGAATGTCCTCCCCTACGAGCACATGTGCTGAAGACACCAACATTGTCACCCAGCGTCTCAGACTGTGGACTGCCAGTGTTCCTTTTTGTTCTTCTATAAACGTGCATGACCAGAACGGACTGTGTGAGCTAACAGACTGATACTGAGACGTTAGCAGCCTCGGATGGGCATCAGGGAAAGGTCTGGAAGTGCTATTTGTAATGCCTACTAGGAACCAGCAACGATTTTCACAATTAGCATTCAATTCCATCCTCACCACAACCACATGGGAAGCATTACCATGTCTGATTCACACAAGGTAAAGGAGACTCAGAGAGATTAGGTGTGTGGTGCGACCGTGAGCCAATGGAGAGCCAGGATGCCTTCCTGGAGGCAAGGATGTTCAGGCTGCACCACGGTGCATGTGACCCACCTCACCACGCACAGGCAGAAGATTCTGGCTCTGTGAAGTCTCATGGGGCCTACTAGAACTCAGACCCAACTGAAACCCAGCCACTTTTCAGTCAGGTAGGCCAACTGAAGAAGCAGGAGTTTGCACGTTGTCTTTCATAGGTCTCCCTGGAAAGCATGTCCCTTGTCAGGACCACTGGGAACCAGAAAATGGCATAGTAAAACCTGTCTGCTACTGCTTCCCTCCTGTGCTGTCTGAGGCGCTGAGTGAAGCTGCTGTTTTTGCAGGTGCAGGAGGGGCTAAGAGGGTGGATGGGGCAGGCAACACTGCCAAATTCTGACTTGTGTAGTCTGTAGGCAAGAAGTCTCCCTGTCACTGGCCTCAAAACTACATCTCCCAAGACAATTAGACAGGAACTATTTTCAGGAGGAAAAGAAATAATTTTCCCCCAAACTTGTAAAAGGTACACAAGAAAGAATACTGTAAGTGTTCTATTGTTACGTCATGAGAAAGCTATTCTAAGATCTTGAGCAGGTAACCCATACAGTTAACGTAGATATATTTTTGAACTTATTCAGAAAGATCTCTTTTCTTACTTCTCTCCCAGTATTTTTCCAGAAATCAAGCCCAAAAGTTAACTCTACCAACTTCGTAATGCAAAATAATTACCTGTGACTGACCAGTCAGTATTCAGTATGTCAGCAGAGTAATGTGATTTACCAAAAAAACAAAACAAAAAAACAAAAAAAAAAAACGTTTAAAATGTACACCCCCGCCCCCAAATATATCTTCACTTGGTTAAGGGAAGAAGGCAGTCACATGATTTTGAAAAGGTTTTTTTTTTTTTTTTTTTTTTTTTTTTTTTTTTTTTTTTTTTTTCCTTTTTAATCTCTTCAAATCCTTGTGAAACCAAACAAAATCCAACTGTCTAGAATTGATTTCTAGTAAAACCAGGGACTACGTTTGTACTTTGCTTTATGAGAAAAGGCAATTCAATCAACTCACGGGTAGAGAGAGAATTTCTTGTAAGGATTCTTCACCCAATGGCTTGTAAGTGGCTCTTTCAGGAATCAAGAATGTGGGCAAGTGGCTTCCCCAGAATAAAATGCTTACAACTCTTGTTGTAAGGTCTTGTTTGCTTTGGCTAATCCTAGTTTGGGCCACATGATTGGGTCCCACAGAGATCTAGAGGGGTTAGACTGCCTACCAGCCCCCCAGCTGAAGGGTTTCTTCATCCCTGGCTCACGACCAAAGAAATTTCTCCTTGAGGACAAACCAGAAAAGCATTTTCAGAATGTTTTATCACCAAGTTCCCCAGCCACAGATCAAGCCACTGTGCTTTCTGATACATGAATTTCCAGTTCATTTACTTATTTTTCAATAAAGAAATGCTGTGTAGACACGTGCTCTCTCTGAAAGTTTTATCCATTAAGGTCGGTATACATATAATTGTATAACATCTTTGCTTTCACAGGAGGGATGGGAAAGAAAATGTAACCTGGAGTTGGGGTTGGGCAGTGAGACAGGACCAACACAGGCCAACACTCGCCAAACCCAGAGAGAGGTTACTGAGGAAGAGGCCAGCTGAACAGAGCAAATGAATAGGCAATGGGTGAGCTGACCCTCTGCAGAAATGCTGGTGGATTGTAGGCGGCTCTGATCTAATTCTGGGGTTCTGTCAGCCCCAGCTCAGATTCAGTGCCACTAGCCTAGCTTGTCTGCTCATTTTACACTACACGACATAACTAAGGATCCAAAAACCTCTCCAATAACTTGAAGCTGAAAGAAGTGGAAAGGAGCTGCTGTCTCCCCCGTGGCTCTGCAGATCTTTGATGTGACCATTTCTCAAGATTATGGCTGCTGCAGTTTGGGAGTAATTGCTGAGGAGGAGGTTCCAGCTGCCTGTGTAAGGGGCATTTGTTGAGTGCCCGGAGACAGCACCAGAAGCGGATCAGCCCTCCACATTAAAAGAGACACTAAGGAAAATGCACTCACTGACTGAGCACTACCCCCCCCCATGTCATATTTCATTACAGTCCCAGACACCACTCTGGCCAGCAGACAGTTTCTTCTGTGCACTTCCCAACTTAATTTGTAGGCAAATCTCTGTTTCCTCAACACGAAACACAATCCTTTCTGCGATGAGAGGGAATTTGTCCTATTCTGTGCACCAATTAGCAGCTATGATTTTTTTTTTATCCTAATTCCCCAGTTATTCACTGGAATGTCCCCAAGTGCCAACACTGTCCCCTCCAGCATCCCCACATTAGCACTCATCAGGACTCCAAGTTGGGGAAGCTGATGAGGACTGGGCTGGCACCCAGAGTGTAGAGTGAGCCATGGTTGAGTTCTTCTGCACAAACCACATTCTTCCACATCCCATCCAGTGTTTCCTTACCATCTGAAATTACAGAAAGCTGGGTTTTGGTTTGAATTAAAATGGAGCAGCCCTTTTGGAAGGGAGGGCACCCTTGAATTTGACTGGGTGAGTTAGGGCCACCCGCTGGGAAAACCTCTAGATTAAACTCTTGGAAGGGACCAAGTTGCCCCTGTGCGTGTTCAGCAAACCAAGCCTTGCAATCCCTCCTGGCTTCTCTCCCTTCTGTCCCACTGTCTCATGATTTCTGCTTGGTGTCAGATGCTTAAGATGCAATTGATCTGAAAGAAGAGCACTACACCCTTGGGAGAGGGAGCCTGAGGTTACCCTGATGGGTAAAGGCAGAAGGAAGAACACACAGAATGCAGCCTGCTCCTGGGACACAAACCAGAATCTCGAACGGCACGGTCAGACTCTCTTCCTCCCTTGATTAGGTCAACCTTATGGTTCCCTCCCTTTCTGTAGGCCACCCACATGCCTTTTCTAACCCATGGTCCAATCAGTTTCTTGGTTCTCTTTCTCTATTTCTTGGGCCATAATTACTTCCTCTGAGAACCAAGTATCCCAGCAAGATGAAGGACCTTGTGTTTTGCAGAGGGCTGCCCCTACCTCATGCTTCATCTCCACAGCAGTCTATACAGACATCAAGGTTGCAGACAGTTTTCTGTAGGATTCTTGGAGTAAAGCCTGTTTTTCCTGGAGGTCACTCCTAGAGGTAGGGACAGTTTCCTTTGGGCATACTACCATACCCCTATCCCTAGGCATAATGTCTGCCTTGTGGCAGACAAATGTTTGTAAGATAAATGGCCAGATGGTTCATAGTATGTACAAATGAAAGACTACAGGAGGCAGGAGGCCTTGTCTCCCAGCAGTGTGTGGGGTGGACGATGTCTGAAGAAAAAGGTGTTGTAGAAAAATTTGGGTCCACCAAAGGTGAATTTGAACTTGATGCTGAAATCTGTAGGATCTGCCCAGGGATCTCCAAAAGAGGCCTGGCTGCTTGGCAGGTCTAATGCACAGAAGACCTGAAATGTGCTTAAGCCTTTAGAGAACTAGGAACGAGGGAGAGAGGAAAAGGAGGGGGAGGGGAAGGAGGAGAGAGGGGGTGGGCACAAAGCACACACCGCACAAGTAGCAGACACCATGGTTGAATGATTCAGTTGAGTCTGGTCAGAAGACATTAAATGTAATTTTCTGTGAATTTCAAGTGTAGGAGTTTGTATTTTTACTCAAAAAACTCTCTCCTAAATAGTAAACCTCACTCTGACATTTAAAGTAGCTTCTGAGCTTGTACCGTTAGAGCCCTGGCCCGCATTTGCCGCCCCATTTATAACTGTTTCAGTGTGAACCATGTCCACCATGTTTGCGCAGATTCATTCGGTTTTCCCTTAGAACCGCCTGGCTCTGGTTATACCTCCACTGTGCCATTCTGTGCAATCTCCTCGTTACTTGGCAAGGTCGCTCCAGATGTAATTAAAAGCAGCTAATCACATCAAGAAATCAAATGGAAAGTTTCATAAACGTGTGGCACATTGCAGAAAAAAATGTAAATAGTAACAATGTGAGGGTTATACCGTGCTCCAGGAGTAAGAATCCAGAGTGCAGAAATAGACTTGAAGTGTAAACTGTGGACGGGAGAAAGCACAAATCCGAAATTAGCCCTTTAAAGCCTTCTAAATATTTACACAGCAATAAAATACAGAAGAGTTTTAGGCAAATGCAGAGGTAACCACAGTAGCAAGCGTATTGTCAGGGCTTAGTTTGTTGATCATGTAGAAAAGATTGTACTTATTTAAGGGTGACTCAGTTGGATACATGACTTCATGGAAATGTAATTTTAATGTTAAATAAGGGTATGCTGCCGTGATGGTTTGACGTGTGAATTATAAGTACTTTGCTTCTAATAAAAATTTAATGACTAAGTTTAAAAGTGTGTGGAAGGAGGAGAGATGGACATTAGCACAGTTTGAGCTCTTGGGGTATCAAGCAGCTCACCCAAATCTTCAAGTTTTCGTTTCCGATCAGGCTGGTCAGCACAAGTGGCTGGAGCCAGAGACTCAGATCTCGTTTTGCAGGTATAGTCCAGATATTCAGAGAGTGTCAGACACTGCCTGAGGCTACACAGTAAACAGGTGGCAACCCCACCCCCCAAATCTCTCCTTTGATGCCAAGGTCTTTTCCACAGTTACTGGAGGAAGGAAGGAAAGAAGGAAGGGAGGGAGAAAGGGAGAGAGGGAGGGAGGGAAGGAGGAAGGAAGGGAGGGAGGGAGGGAGGGAGGGAGGGAGGGAGGGAGGGAGGGAGGGAGGGAGGAAGGGAGGAAGGGAGGACGACAGGCAACAGGTAGACCTAAATATGCTAGGACAACTCTAAAGGATGACCCATGACAGGATTTAAGAGTAATTATGTGTCTACCACTCAGGAATTAATTCTCTAACTCACACAAAACATACATTCTTCTTCATGGTTTGTCCCTGTGAGGCTTTTGATACACTCACACCTAAAGCTGCTGCTTACTCTACCCTGAACAGATGCTGGGCTAGAACTCGGGTCAGGGCAGTGACTTAAGCCGGCCAGAGCTAGCCTCCTTTCTCCAGCCTCTCGTTCTACCTCAGGTCATATCTGGACACTGGGCTTTCTGAGAATGTGCTTACTGTTTTGTTTGGGCTTTTTTTGTGATCCAGGCTCTCCAGGGGATCTCCATGTAGTTCAGATAGTCTCCCTATTTACAGTCCTTCTACCTCTGCCTCCCGGATGCTAATGTTAGAGCTATACGCTGCCAGACCTAGCACGTTGGAGTTTCACCAATAATGAATACTACAGTTCATCAAATTTTACTGCTCCATCTCTTTAGACAATATTATTTCATTTCTATTCTGTCGATATGATAAATTTACTTGGTCAATTTGGGCACTTGAGACAACTTTGCATTTAGGCTAAATATAGCTATAGACATATCTGGGAAAACAGACTCTCAGTAGAGGAATTACCTCCATCAGATTGGCCTGTAGGGTGTTTATTTTGTTAATTGATAACTAACAGAGTGTTCAGACCACTGTGGCGGTATCATCCAAGAGCAGGTAAGCCTGGGTTTTATAACAAAGGCCATTGATGTGAGCCTGGAAGCAAGCCCAAAGCTTGCACTACTCTGCAGGTCTTCAATTGGTTCCTGCCTCCAAGTTCCTGCCTTGGCTTCCCTGACGAGGAACTAAGCTGTAAGTTAAGATTAACCCTTTCATCACCTACGCTGCCTTTAATCAGTGTTTTACCAGGCTAACAGAGAAAATGAGCATACAACTTACTTGTGTTTTATATATAGCTGGACTCTTATTTGATAATCTCTTGATAAAAATTTCACATCTGTATTCACGATGGGCAATGGTCTCCTGGTTGGCTGGTGTTTTGGTCCTGTTCTTATTTTGTTTGCTTGTTTTTAAAATAACATTCTTTTTCAGTAAGGGCTTTCAATAGTCCAGGCTGGCCTTAAACTCCTCCCTCCACCTTCAAAGTGTGGAGATTACAGGCATGCATCACCAAGTCTGGCTTTAGGTTTTTATGTTTGTTTGTTTGTTTGTTTGTTTTTGTTGTTGTTCAAGTCTGGCTTTAAAAAGATTTTTTGTCTGATTTGTTCTAATCTTTTAAAATTGAAAATGAAAAACTTTTTCATACAATGTATTCTGATGATTCCTCTCCCCCAACTCCTCCGAGATTCTCCCCCACCTTTCCAGCTACCCAAGTCCACAACCATTCTCTCTCTGTCTCTGTCTCTGTCTGTCTGTCTGTCTGTATGTCTCTCTCTCTCTCTCTCTCTCTCTCTCTTTCTCTCTCTCTCTCTCTCTCACTCACACACACACACACACACACACACACACACACACACACACACAAAATTGAATACAAACAAGTATCTAAAAATAATAATAAAATAAAATTAGGTAAATAAAACCAACCAGAATAGAAAAAAGAGGTGGGGGAAGAGCCAAGACAAAGTTCAAGACCCTGACAATGCATTATAACTCAAAAAAACCTCCCCAAATGCCACTAAGTCTGTTCATCTACTGCTGGGTATGAGGCCTGGCCTCAAGTGAGACTACACTAGAAAAAAGTAAGTTTTCCTTTGGGAGCAGTTACCAATTGAGGATGCTCCTGGGATAGGGGTGGGAGCTTGTGTTCACTTCCCCCCTCAGTGCTGGGACCCCATTTAGCCCAGACCTAGGCAGGCCCTGTGCATGGTGTCATGGTCTCTGTGAGTTCATATTGACCCCGTTGTGTCTAGAAGGCTTTGTTTTGATGGTGTCCTTCATGCCCTCTGGCTATTACAATCTTTCTGCCTCCTCTTCCACACAGTTCTCTGAGCCTGTGGGGGATGGATTTGATGCAGAGATACCATTTAGGATAGAGGGTTACTAGCTCTCTCATGATCTGCACTTTGTTTAGGCTGTTGGTCTCTGGTTTTCCTTTTTGTTTTTCTCATCTATTGCATATGGAAGCTTCTCTTATGATGGCTGAGCAAGGCACTGATCTATGAGTGTAGCATAATGTCATTCGGAGTTATTTTATTGCTGTGTTCTGTCAGCAGAACAGTTCTTTGGTTTTCATGTAGTAGACCTTAAACCCAAACATATCGGTTGGTTTTTCCCATAAGCTTTGTGTCACAGTTGTACTATCTTGTCTTACAGGCAGGTCACCCTTGTAAGTCAAAGGGTTTGTATCTGGCTTGGTGTTTGCCTTTCTCCTTTGGTTTCATGGAGAGCACCTTCTAGTACCATGAATACTAGTCAATGTGGGTGAGGGTTTTGGGGGGCACCAGCTTAACATCTCATGTTTAATGAGTTGTGTAGGGCCTTAGCAACAGCTGGTGAAGGGTAAACAGTAGCCTTCAGAATGGCCTGGGTTGGGCTATTTGGAGGATTCCCATGGGACCTCTTTGGCCAACAATTGGATTACTTGTAATCAGTTCCCAGAACTGGAGGCTTTATTTGGTGATGGGAGTTGTCCAGTTGAGGCTCTGTCTTCCCCATTATTTGGTGATTTCATCTAGATCACCTTCATATATACATACATTTTAGGAAGCTTTTGCTGCATTTGGTTTTTATCTGCTCCCTCAAACAACCCTTAGTTTTAGCTGTCCTTTTCTGTATTCCCTCCATCACCCACTCTTCCTTACCACTTCCTGTTTGATTGTCCCATTCTAGTGCCCTCTCACCTGTCTATTCATAACTATCTATTCTATTTCCTATTCCTAGGAAGATTCATTCCCAACCCCGCCTTGTTTCTTACTCTTTACCTAACTTCTGTGGTTATAAGGACTGTGTCTTGCTTACGGAAGACTTAACAGCAGAAATCCACATATAAGCTAGTATATACAATACATGATTTTTTGTGTCTGGGTTATCTTCTTCAGGACAATTTTTCTTATAGCATCATCCATTTACCAGCAAATTTGATGATTGATAATGCTGTATCTTTAAAAAAATTTCTGGGAATTATTTTTTACAACCAATGTTTGAGTTTGTAGAGGATTGACATTTCTTTCATTTGATGTTGGACAAAACTCACCAATGAACTCACTATCTGTGCAGGCTTTTAATTGTGTTCATTTTAAATTTAATGTTCGGCTGTTCAGGTCTTTCTTTTATTCTTATGTCAACTTTTGCAATATAGACTTATTAAGAATTTGCCTTACATTTATACTATAAAATGTGTTGAAGTAGAAGTCCATTATTTTCTCTGCCTTCTCATGTCTGTAGGCTCCGTAGGTATTTCTCATGTCTGTAGGCTCCGTAGGTATTTCTCATGTCTGTAGGCTCCGTAGGTATTTCTCATGTCTGTAGGCTCCGTAGGTATTTCTCATGTCTGTAGGCTCCGTAGGTATTTCTCATGTCTGTAGGCTCCGTAGGTATTTCTCATGTCTGTAGGCTCTGTAGGTATGACTCCAATTTTAGTTTAGTATTGGCAACATGGAGCTACTCTCTCTTTTTTGTTTTTTGTTTTTTTTTTACCTTGATTAGGAATTTTTAAAAAAAACATTTTCAAAAAATAGGTTTGGTTCTAGAAGTCTTTGTAATTTTGTGTTATTATATTTCCTTGAATCCATTATCTTCTTTTTTTCTTACTTTAGCTTTAGCTTTCTTAAATAAAAGCACAAATAATTGAATTTACACCTTTCTGCTTTCCTAATATAAGCACTTAAATCTACTATCTTGTCAAAGAACCACATTGGATTTATCCCATAAGTTGTCATACCACATGTTTGCTATCATTTAATGCATAGCATTTTCTAAGGTCCTTTGTAAGTACTTCTATAGCCTGTGAGTTATTTGGATTTATCTTCATAATTTCTAAATAGGAGGGATTTTTTTTTTTTGAGACAGGGCTTCTCTGTGTAGCCCTGGCTGTCCTGGAACTCACTCTGTAGACCAGGCTGGCCTCGAACTCAGAAATCCGCCTACCTCTGCCTCCCAAGTGCTGGGATTAAAGGCGTGTGCCACCACCGCCCGGCTGAGGAGGGATTTTTCAATTTCTCTTTGATTTGATTTCCAATTTATCTTACTTGTTATAGGACACACTCTTGGTTATTTTAATCCTTTAAAGTGTATATGCCCAATGATATGGTCTCCCTGAGTATTCTGTGTTCACTTAGACATGTTACGTCAGATGTGATATTCAACAGATGGAGTAATTAACTGGAGTAATGAGAATATCGATGTCTTTACTAATTTTCTGTTTGTTCTTGTAATCAGTTTTTGACAGGGGGCTATTGGTTGATATTTTTTTGCTCATTTTTCAAAGTCTTGTGGAGTTTTGCTTTATATATTTCATAGTGTTAAGAGACAAGTCATTATTTACAGTTGTTCTGTCTGGTCTTTTTCCTCTTCCAGCACTGAAGAGCGAATCTAAGGGCCTTAAAAGAAAGGCAAGTGCTCGCTTGTAGAGATCCACCTGCGGCCACTGTTGCAGTCTCTTGATGAGCTGTCCCCTTTACTATTAAATGTCTCTTTTTTTGCTCTGGTAATATTCTTTGCTTTGAAGTCTACTTTGTCTCACATTTACATTCTGGCTACAATATCATTAGTGTTGGCACGGTGCAGACTTTTCTTCCTTTGATTTTTTTAACCTGTGTCTTTATATTACACTTTAGACTTTGTAGGCAGCATTTAGTTAGGTCTTGATTTATAGAAATCCAGTCTGGTATAAATTACACTGGATGTAATTATTATATAAGTGGATGTAAGGTTACCATCTTGCTAATGTTTTCCATTTTTCATGTTTTGCTCCTTTAATTTTTCTTGCCATTTAGATTGAATATTCTTATAGATTGAATATTCTTAGTATTCCATCTCTGTATTTTATCTCTGTAAGGTTGTTTAGTTCTGCTATAACATTTATAATAAACATTTTAAATACATCACTGCCTATTCTTCAATATTATGACATAATTTTATACATAAAAAACTTCTAATAACATACCGTTAAATTTCTTTCTATCCTTTGTGCTGTCATAATTTTATTTATACACTTAAAATATATTGCAACTATGTGATTTTTTTTTTACAAAAAGCAATTTTGGTTTGAACAAATAAATGAGAAAGTTTGTCTATTTTCTGGCATTTACAATGTCTTGTATTTTTTTATTCCCTGGTATAGGTCTGAGTTTTCATGTGGGATCATTTCTCTTCAACTTGGGAAACTCTCAGAATGCATATTTTAATATAGTTATACTGCAATGAAAGCAATCTGTTCTGAACTCCCCATGCCTTATATTTGTTTTTAGGGGATTCTTTCAGTGGATGGGACTTTGTGGCTGACAATCTTAGACTCTCATTACATTAAGTGTATGTATTGTCTTCTGGTTGACATTACTTCAGTGGGAAGTTGTCAATTCTCTTGACATTTGTTTATATAAAAAAATGTGTCTTTTCTGTTTAAAAAATATTTCCCTCTATATTAATGACTTCCCACCAATTGAGTCTGACAAACGCTGACACATCTTCTGTTTCTCTTGGCATTTGCTGACCATCTTGGCTTTGCAGAATTTATAGTTGTCATCATCCATTATTTTTGTAGCACTTCACTATGGCATCTCCCTTTTCTTGCCACCTCCCCAGCTCACATCAATGACTTTAGAGTCCTTGATATTTTCAGATGGGACACCAAATACTTGCTTTTATACTTCTTTCTATTTTCACTTTAGCCTAGATAGCATTAACTAATATGTCTTAAAATTTTGTTAATTTTATTTTCTGTAGTGTCTAATTTGTATTTTATTTCATATATTGCATTTATCTCTGGAAATTATAATTGATTTTTAAAACACTATTGTGTCCTTTGCTTCCTATTTTGTTTGTGTTTTTATTTTAGATTGTTGGGTTCATTTATAATTTTTATTTTAACACCCTTGCTTGATAACTCCATTCTCTCTTATTTCTGGGTCCACTTCCACTGACTTTCTCTTAGCTCTGGAATATACCTTTTTCACTATTTGACTTTTTTACATTCCTAGCTTTAAAACATTGACTGCTTGTTTACTTGAATAGTATTTTAGCAGAGTATGTTGTGTTGTTTGCTGTTGAAACATGCTAAGATTTTGACAGCTGAATTACTTCTGATGAGCTTGTCTATATGATTTTGAGGCTTATTATATGCTTCTTATGGCTGACACAGCATAGCCTTTACTTGTGTTACTTTAGTCACGTAGTCTATTACTCTGTTACCCTTGGGGAATATTTATCAAATCCTAAGAGCATACAACAAAATCTGCTCACTTTGGCTGGTTGAAACTTGGCTCTACCTGCCTGGTCCATTTTCTCTGGGAAGCATGGTGGAATGGATTTTGGTCCCATTCATAGTCTGTTTCCCAGTTTCTCTCAGATCTATCCCCCTACCCTTACCTCCCTACTCAGCAAACCAAGTCTCCTCCTACTCTTCTTCTTCTTCACCTTTTAAACCCACTGAATCCTATTTGTGTTCACCAGCTGCTTTGGGAGTTGGCTGCCCTGAAGTGTGGTTGACATACCACTAAGAAAAACTCTCTCTCTCTCTCTCTCTCTCTCTCTCTCTCTCTCTCTCTCTCTCTCTCTCTCCTTACCGTTATGAAATACAAATATCTCCTCAGCTAATGCTGGGAATTCATTGCTCCCAACTACAACGTTCTCTGCTGGGCTTTGGCTGTTGTTAGCTTGTTTAGGTCTTGTGTCTGCTGTCACAATTGCTATCATTTTCTATGTGCACCTGCCATGTTGTGTTTGGAAAACACTGTTTCTGTAAAGTTATCCACCATCTCTGGCTCTTAAAATCTTTCTGAGATTCACCACTTTCTGGCTCTTAATCTTTTCCAAGAAGATTTTCAAGCCTTGAGGGAAGAGGTGCAATTCTGTGTAGTGTGAATGAGAATATCCCCCCTCCCCCCCATTGGCTCATGTATTTAAACAGTTGCTCCTTAGTTGGTAGTGCTGTTTGGCAAGACATAGGAGTTGCAGCCTTGCTGGAGGAATACATCATTGGCTGTGGGCTTTGAGATCTTAAGCCTTGTACCATTCCCAGTGTGTGTGCCCTTCTCCCCCTCCTCTCCCTCCTTCTCTCTGTATCTCTAAGTTATGTTTAAGCAAAGGATTATAGCTCTCAGCATTCTTTTTCAGCTGCCAGTTGCTTGGTACCATGCTTCCTTACTATGATGGACACTCAACCTTCTGGACCATATGTCCAAGCAAACTCTTCTTCCTATAGGTTGCTTTGGTCATGGTGTTTTTATCAAAACTGAAAAGTATCTAATAAAGAAACAGTTGTTTAACTTAGTGCTGAACACTCCTGACTCTTATTCTCTATGCACTGTCCAGTGGAGAGTCTCTGTGTTAACTGCCATGTACTGCAAGAAGCAGCTTCTCTGATGAAGGTTGAGAAATGCACCGATCTATGGACATATCTGTAAGGTATTCAGAGAATATTATAATATTAATATTAATGTAATATTATATACATTTAGAAGAAGAATAATAGTTTTTCTTTTGTTTTTTTTAACCAGTGACCAGTGTGATTTTTAATATTACAATCTTGACAATGGTAGACAAAACCCCACATGAATACCACATCTTCAAACGCCAAATTTTTAGTTAAAAAAAAAAAAAAAAAAAAAAAGTATTTTTTTACACAGAAGTCTCCAGGCAGTAAAATGACCAATCTTGTGTAATGTAGCTCTGGTCTAGAATTTTGAAACAGGATCCAAGCAAGCATCTTCATCATTTGCACACAGTTCTTGCTGGCTTCCAGATAGATAGTCTTGCTTGTTGTTTTGTAAACTGAAGTGCTCTAGTTGAATAACATGAGAAGTTTCCATTTTTAAAAAAAAAAAAAATCCTTGCATGTTTGTGCAGTTTGAGGAAACCCACCACAGCTTTTATTAATAAAGAAAATAAAACCAAAAGAAAAAAATGCTACTTTGAACAATGATCGGGGTTGGTACCTGTAAACATTGTGATTCCACTGCATCCAATATGGCAAAAGGAGATGACATGAAAAGAAGCCACACATCAGTTCAGAACATCTGTGCTAGTTTGAGCTGGTGGCCTCTGTCTACAGGTTTTAAATCTGGGGTGAGGGCAATGGGAACAGAAAAGAAGGAGGACGTGGGAAGAGGTATTAAGGGATGCGGAAGAGAAGCAGAGCTTAAAGCTGCACCACAGAGTTCAATCTTAGCTCCCAACTCTGCTCATCATAGTTCGTTTCCACGTTTATGAATTGAAAACTGAAAATACTCTTGATAAATCAAGATATACATACTGACATCACTGATGTCATAATGAAAAAGGTTCAAACTTCCAGTGCAAGACTATGCAAACCTGATAGGTCCCCTCAAGTTTACTGGTACAGCACAGCCACTGTTTCTGAACCAGAGCCATTTGGGCACTGGTGATGTGATGTGTATGGTTTTCAAAGTCTATACCCAGGTTATTTATAGAAACCTCATTCATAAAGGATTCAGGGACAGCAATGCCCATTTTCAATCTCTTTGCTGGTTTTTCCAATTCTTTGCCGCACATGGGGTTTAACTCTGAGTGATAAAATCCAGCCTCAAATAAATTAAAACAATCACTTTCACCATTGCTGGGTAGGGTGAGTAACTCTTCCATTACAACAGGCACATGATTGACTTGTCCACGGGCTGTGTTTCCCAGTGGAGGAAAGCTATCATCCAGACAATTCACATCTGTGGGGTTGCAGACAGTTGCCACACTGTTGGTCAAAGCTGTCAAGTCACTGGCAGTGAAGGAGCTGAGAATATTCAGCAGCTGATCAGGAATTGGCTCAGGCCAGTTAGAAGTTAAGGTTGAAGAACTGACCGTACCGCCCAGAGACTCTGCTTCATCTACGAGACGATCCATATAGTCCACAATGCCAGGGTGATAGTGACAGCATTTCTTTCCCAGTTTTGTCTGTTGAGCAAAGTGATCATAGCATTTTGATTTCTTCCACATATAGTAGAAGGCTACACACTCGGCAACAGTTCTAGATCTCACCTTACTTTTCTGAATGAGATGAAAATCTTTCCCATAAAGCATCAGTGCATGCTCAAAGCTTCAGCACTCCTCTTCTGTCCATGCTGTCATTCTTTCTTGAGATGCCTTTCCATTACAGCAGTACCTTTCAATTGCTTCCTTTATATTGTGGTTACACTTAAGAAGTTCATATAATGCCCGTTCATTATCCCTGGTGTGTGTGCCTGAAGAAATTCTGTCTAGGACTTTTTCATTTCTAGTTCTTAATGAGGTCTCAGTAAGGGCCTCCTTGACTTTGTTCTCCAAAGTCACATCAGCACACCACAGTAACTGGTCTTCATTTTCATAAGCTCTCTCATCACCATTGTACTCATCAAGATAAGGGGGAATTTCTGCCTGATACTGTAGACCAATCATTATGTCCTTTCTCAAATCTTCAGGTGAGTTACCACTGTCCATTTCAACATTTCAACATCTTCAGTCTCTGATTCTTTGTCTCCAACACATGTAGTGTTTGATAGTAAAGGCCAAGGGAAGAAATCAGAAGTTTTGTGGGAAGTCACAGATGGTGTCAAATCATCTGCAGAAGGCTGGGTTTCCTCATCATCGCCCGACCACAGGTCTTTCGTTATTTCTTCTTGGTCTAGAGTCATACCTAGGAGTTCATCTGCAAGTTCTCTTGGGGAGCTGTTTGCACTGGAATTTGCAACCGTTGGAATTGTAGATTCATAGCCATAAAATGCCAATAGGTCTTCTAGAGGCATACTGCCTTCCTTGTCTAAGTCTTCAGTTTCAGAACTGAAGTTCTTCCCATCATCCATCAATTTCTCTTCCTCTGGAGTACTTTCATCATCAGTCATGGTCCAACATCTCAGGGGTCAAAATCATGGACCTCAGAAGACAAAGACCCAAAGTTTGCAGTCCAACTAACCCAACAATGGGCAGCTGTAAATGGAGAGTCTGAGAACCTAGTAGTTGCTCAGTCCTAAGAGATTAGGTGCTTCAGCTGGTCTTCTGTATAAGCTGAAATCCTGAAGTAGTGGGTTCCAACAGATGGCTGGCAAGTAAGCACAAGCAGATGAGGAAGAGAGGATAGTTTTTGTTCTTAAGGCCTACCACAACTCTAACCCATGAGTACCTGTGGGTACTTGACCCCATTTATATACAGCCAGGTATGTGTTTCCTCTTATGGAGTGGGCTCTAGATCCACTTTCAAAGTGACTGGCTACATCCACAACACTTGTGCCACTATTGCACCAGTGGACATAACTCATCAGGCCTGTGGTTATTGTAGCCTGTGGCTATCATTGTTGCCTGTGGTTATTGCAGCCCACAGGGCTCACAGCTGGGTGGGACTGATAATTGGTTTTCTTCACTGATTATCAACTTCAGCACCACGAAAGCTTGCCAGTAGAGATGAAGGTTCCAGTCAAGTATCAGCTTGACATCTTCATGTTTTATGAATCAAGTATGTGGTATCTTCAACAATAAGTCCTTACCATCAAGTTCTGAAAGGTAACCATGACTCCGGTTACAACACTAGGATGATTGATTCAACTTCCATCCATTAACCTGAGAAACCAATTTCATTTTTAACAGCTGAATAATATTCCATCCTGCAAATATGCTACATCTTAATACCCATTCATCAGTTGTTGGACATCTAGGCTACTTCTATTTCCTGACTATTGTGAATAGAGCAGCAAGCATGGAAGAACAAGTATCTCTGGAGTAAGATATGCAGGCCTTTGGGCATACGTTCAGGTGGAATAGATGGGTCATGTAGTATATCTGCTTCTAGATCTTTGAGGAACATTTACTATGATTTCCATATTTGTTGCACCAGTTTGCACTCTTACTAGCAGTGAAGACATGTTCCTCATTCCATGGCCACATCAGCATCTGGTGCAATTTTTAAAAATTAATTATTTTATTTATTTACATTTCAAGTGTTGCCCCCTCCCAGTCCCCACTCCCAGAGTTCTTTACCTCACCCCCTTACCCCTTTGCCTCTGAGAGGGTGCTCCTCTCTTCTTTCAGGCATCCCCCTTCCATAGAGCATCAAGTCTCTACAGGATTAGGTACATTCTCTCCCACTGAGGCCAGAAAGGTAGGCTTCTGCTACATATATGGCGGGGGGTGGGGTGGGGAGCAGCACAGACTAGCTGTGTATGCTCTTTGGTTAGTGGCTTAGTCTCTGGGAGTTCCCATAGGTCCGAGTTAGTTGACACTGTTGGTCTTCCTATAGGATTGCCATTCCCTTCAGCTCCTTCAATCCTTCCCCTAACTTTTCCATAGGGGTCCCCAGACTCTCAGTCAGCTGCTGGTAGAGCCTCTCAGAGGACAGCCATGCTAGGCTTCTGTCTGCACGCACATCACAGCATCAGTAAGACTGTCAGATTTGGGATGGATCCCAAATTGGGCCAGTTGCTAGATGGCCTTTCCTTCAGTCTGTGCTCAATTTTTATCCCTGCAGTTCTTTTAAATAAGATACACTGAATCTAATAGAAGAGAAAGTGGGAAATAGCCTCAAATGCATTGACACAGGGGAAAATTTCCTGAGGAGAACACCAGTGGCTCAGGCTCTAAGATCAACAGTTGACAAATGGGACCTCACAAAACTGAAACGCAAAGGAAATTGTCAATAGGACAAAATGGCAACCTACTGATTGGGAAAAGATCTTCACTAACCTGTTGCAATTTTATTTTGAAAATCTTGACCATTCTGATTGGAGTAAGAAGAAATCTTAAAGCAGTTGTAATCTGCATTTCTCTAATGGATGAAAATGCAGAACATTTTTTAAAATGTTTCTGAACCATTTGTATTTCCTGTCTTTGAGAACTTCCTTTAGTTCCATGCCCCATTTGTAATTGGGTTGTTTACTTGATGTTTGATTTTTCAGTTTGTATATTCTAGACACCATTCTGTCAGATGTACGGCTGGTAAATATTTCTTCTCTTGGTGTAGGTTATTTCTTTACTTAAAGATTGCAGTCTTTGTTGTACAGAAGCTTCTTAGCTTCATTTTTTTTTTATTTATTAAGTTTTCACCCTAATACCTATGCTACTGAGGTCTTGTTCAGAAAATTCTTTTCTGGACCTAAAAGATCACGATCACGTGCATGCTCTACTTCCTCCTCTCCCAGTTGAGTTTTGTGTGGGTAAGAGATAAAGATCTAGTTTTGCTCTTTTCTGCGCAGCTATCTAGTTTGACCACACCATTTCTCCAGTGTATAATTTTGACCTTTATCAAAAATCAGCTTCCAGTTCTATTCCATTGAGCAATGTGTTTATGTTTATGTGAGTACCATACCATTTGCATTTCTATAGCTTTGTCGTATAACCTAAAATCAGGGATACTGGTACCTCTAGCATTTCTTTTATTGTTCTGGATTGATTTGATTCTCCTGGTCCCCAGCCCCCTTCCCCCGTGTGTGTGTGTGTGTGTGTGTGTGTGTATGTGTGTGTGTGTGTGTGTGTGTGAGTGCACGCGTGTGTGTGAAATTTAAGATTATTTTATCAATTTCTGTGAAAAATTTGTGAGGATTTTTTTAAAGGGGGGTTATTGTATTGACTCTATAAATTACTTTTGGTAGAATAGCCATTTTCACTATATTAATCCTGCCAATCCACGAGTGTGGGAGATCTTTCCATCCTCTGGTATCTTCAATTTCTTTCTTCAATAGTTTTATTTCTTTTATTATACAAGTATTTTGCTTCCTTATATGTATCCCAAGATATTTTTTGAGGCTACTGTGAATGAGATTGTTTTCCTGATTTCCCTACTAGAGGAACATGGGTGCACCCCTCCTTTTGACAGTAAATAGCATTTGGAATTTAAATAAATAAAATAATTTTAAAAATTGCAGCATTTGTGTTCCTTCCAGGTGTGTTTATTGTTTGTATATAGGAAGGCTGATGCTCTTTGTGTGTTAAATTTATATTCTTCTACTTTGATGATCAGCTGTATCTACTTTGACTATCAGATGTAGTAGTTTTCTGTTGGAGACTTTGAAGTATTTTGTGTACAGAATTATATCATCTTCAAATAAGGATTTTCTGGCTTTTTCCTTTCATACTTTAATCCCCACCCCTTGGAACCTCCCTTATTTGTTTTCCTACTTTAGCTAAGAGTTCAAGGACTCTGAACTAGAATGTAGTGAATAGATAGATTTTTCGTGTTCCTGATTTGAGTAGAAATGCTTTAAAGCTTTTCTTCTCCATTTAGGAAGATGTTGGCTATAGACTTAGCTGTTCTAAAAGAAAATCAATTTCAGAAATTCCACTACTACCATTAGCTCAGCCATAGAGCACTTTGCCTAAAGAGTTCCAGGGCCTGGGTTCAGTCCCCTACAATGAACAAAACCCACAAGATTAAGGCAAACACCACAAAGAAGTGAACTAGCAGTTTAGCTACCATCATGAAAGCAAGTATGGCGCAAACTTGTATCACTAGATAGGCAAGCTGGTACATGAATGGTATCCTGCACTAAAAATGGTGGGAATGAAACAAGGCTTGACAAATTCTAGCATGGATTGGGAAGGGACTGAAGTAGCTCCACACCCCAGCTGAGGAGCTATTGAAAACTGATGGCCATTGGGAGAGGGAAAGTCGGTTTTTCTTCCAGGACGTATCTCCTGAAAGAAATATTCAGCAGATGGTTGTAAGCCCACATCCATGAAGGAAGCTCTAAGTAGACTTGGAATTACGAGAGAGAGAGAGAGAGAGAGAGAGAGAGAGAGAGAGAGAGAGAGAGAGAGAGAGTTTTATGAAGTTGACCACCTCTCTGATGGATCCACCTATATGTTTAAAACTTGCCTTGATTTACAACTTTGTTCAGTAAAGTATAAAACTTCTTCCACATTGGAACATGGAATTTGATGTAACCTAAACCTGTGTCACTCAGCATGGTTCCAGAATAAAGTATTTCTTATTCCCTTTAAGATGAGGGTGGTGCCTTTTGCATGTTCACTATCATCCCAGACCTTGGGAGGTAGAGGGAGAAGGATTGGGGGTTCCTGGTCATGTTTTGCTACATAGCAACTTAAGGGATAGCATGGGCTAGAATGGGACCTCATTACAGGAAAACCAAAACACAAAAGCAAGCAAACAAAAGCCTGGGAGTACTTCTTAAGAGAGTGGCTTTCCTTGTCTTGCAAAGAAATCTGTGCCTTCGGCTTTTACTATGGAGATGACAGGGCTGAAATAAGTCTACTGTTCATTAGAACCTATAGTTCACAGACCCACCAAGCAATAACAGTTTTTCTATTTAACTCCTATGTAAAATTTAAAAAAAAAAATGATTAGTAAATAAATTATAAAAATGTTTTGTTCACATCATTTTTTCTGTTTTTTAATTGAAAAAAAAAAAAAACTATACAATATATTCTGAACATGTTTTTTCCTCCCCGATTCTCCATTTCCCTAACCATGAAGCTCAATGCCTTCTATCTCTCTCACTTTAGAAAACAGCAAAACCAAACCAGAATAAAAACACAAGAAGCACACATAGAAACCCCACAAAAAACAACATAAAATTGGAAGCCATAATATACAAGCAAAAGTTTTTTGAACAAATGCCCAAAGCAACATGAAACAAACAAACCTCCAAAAATGTTTCTCAGTATCTGCTATAATGTCTCCCTTTCCTCCTCTAGTTTTACTAATTTGGTTCTTCTGTCCTCATCTTTCAGTTAATTTGGCTGAGGGTTTATCAATCTTATTGCTTTACTTGAAGAACCAACTATTCATTTCTTCTATTCCTTGTATTTTTTAAGTTGTTCTTTCTATTTTATTAATTTTAGCTGGAGTTTGATTATCTTGCCATCAACTCCTTTTAGATATTTTGTTTATTCATTCATTTATTTATTTTATTTTTTTAATTCTAGCTCTTAGTGCTAAAAATTTACTCTTACAATTACTTTAATTGTGTTCCATAATTTTGGTATGTTGTGTTTTCATTTTCATTCAAGTCAAAAAAGTTTTAAATTCTTCTTATATTTTTGGTTGTGAGCCTGGCCGGAGACTGGGACATGAACTCACCAACTCTCACTGTGTGAGGGTCAATATGTGATTTTTAGCTGTAGTATTTTGTCTTTTCTTTTCTTTTTTTCTTTAATGAACTTTGGTGTCCTTGTGTTTGGAGCATAAATGTTTAGAATTCCAATGCCCTCTTGGTGAATTTTTCCTTTGATGAGTAAGCAGTGTTCTTCTATAATATCTTCTGATTAATATTGGTTTGAAGTTTACTTTATCAGACAATAGGGTACACTCAATTACTTCTTGGGTCTACTGGCTTGAAATGTGTTTGTACATTCTTTTACCATGAGGTGATGTCTATCCTTGATGCGAAGGTATGTTTCTTAGATGGAGCTGAAAGAGGGAACTTGTTTTCTAATCCAGTCTGTGACTCTGTGTCTTTTTATTGGAGAATTGAAACCATTAATATTGAGAATTATTAGTGATTACTGTTGATTGATACCTATTATTTTGTTTTTATGGTGTAGGTTTTTCTCTCCTCTTTTGATTTATTTTTCTGAGATTTATTTGTTCCATGTGTTTTCTTGGGTATGGTTAACCTCTTCAGACTGACATTTTCTTTCTAGTGTTTTCTCTAGAGCTAGATTTGGTGGATAGATACTGCTTAAATTTGATTTTATTGTGGAATATTTTTCTTTCTCCATTATGATTGGTAATTTTACTGGGTATAGTAATCTGGGATGGCATCTCTAGTCTCTCAGAGTTTATAGAACATCCATCTAGGCCCTTCTGGCTTTTAGAGTCTTCTCCAAGATATTGGGTATTATTTTACTGGGTCCACTTTTACGTTATTTGTTCTTTTCCCTTGCAGCTTTTAATATTTTTTGTTCTGTAAACTTTGTATTTAGACTATTAAGTATCATGGGGAGTTTCTTTCCTGATTCAGTCGGTTTGGTGGACTTCATGCTTCTTGTACCTTCATTAGGACCTCCTTCTTTAGGTTAGGAAATTTTTCTATGATTTGTTGAAAATATATTGTGTGCCTTTGATATGGGTTTCTTCTTCTTCCTTTATTCCTCTTATTCATAGATTTGGTTTTTTCATAGTGTTCCAGATTCTCTGATTTTGTACCTTTCTTCCTTTCTTTTTTTGATTTTTAGATTCAGCATTTTCTTTAACTGACATATTTATTTATTCTATGGTATCTTAAGCTTCTCTCTTCTATCTCTTTTACTCTGTTGGTAATGCTATCCATGAGGCTCTTGTTTGACTTTCTAAATTGTTCATGTCCAGTTTTATCTCACTTGGGTTTTAGTTAGTGATTCTGTTTCTACTTTCTTGTCTTGAACTATTTTCATTACTTCTGTTTTTGTTTTCATAGACTTCATTAAGATATTTATTAATCTCCACTTTATGGTCCTTGAATGTGTTCTTAATATTTGCTGTTTTGAAGTCCTTGTCTTGTGTTCCAACTATATTGCATTTCTCAGGATCTACTATAGTAGAGTTACTGGCTTCTGGTGGAGGCATACTGTCTTGGATGTTAATGATTGTGTTTTTGTGCTGGAGTCTAAACATCTGGACTTAAGACGAATTTAATCAATTCTGGGTGTTGATGTTTATTTTCTTTTTGCTGGCTGGGTATTCCATTCTTTGTTGTCTGTAACCCTCTCTGGATCTTAGAAAAGTGTGGTGGATATGGGCTTCCTGGTATAGAATGCTTCTGTAGGTCTGTGGGTAGCAATGAAAAAGAGAACTGGTCTAGGAGAAAAAGTTGATGGGGCTTCAGGAAAGAGCTAAGGAGATCCTGTTCACACCAAAGGGAGGGGTCTCCAGGCACAAGGATGTGTGGTGGGAAGAGAGAATCCTGCAAGAAGCTTGCAGTAAGGCAAAGAATGATCAGGAAAGACGGGGATAAAAGGGCTATGGGAACTCTGTGATAAGGGCTTGAGACTCCAGTGAATGGAGCTTCAGTGGGAGTGGAGGCCCCTGCAGCAGTCTGCTACAGAAACTGGGATAAGACTGGAGAGATTTTGCTGTAAGATAGAAGGGAGAGTGAACATAACCTATCTGAGTTCTAGCTCTGTGTGGCCACTGGGGGTCCCAGACAGAGTGTTTCTAGGTATAATTGACTGATGTAGAGAAACAGGAATAGGCTAGAAAAGAGAAGTGAGAGGATCCATGGGAAAGAGAATGCTGGGCCTGGCACAGTGTTTGTTGGAGACACCAGGGATTGGAGGAGGGATGGGAGAGGAAGCCCTTGCAAGCATTTTGCTACAGGGCTTAGGATGATACTGGAGAGATTTTCCACTGCAAATCCTAAGTCATAAAAGTGAGATGAAAAAATTCAAATAGAAGTTATATGGTTCTTGTAATCAGACTAATGAACGAAGCATATAAACACTTCATAGAGACTTCAGTATCCTGCTACACTGAGCTGACATGAACTGGTTGCAGTAAAGATCACTTCAGCAGGGACTCTGATGACTGGCTCTTAGGAGCTGTCAGCTCTACAGTTATTTAAAATTCACTCCTCAACAACAACAACAACAACAAAACACCCACTGGTTTATTGTACAAATATGCAGAAGCTTTGTAGGAATTTTCTTAAATTTGGCAATACCTTTAAAACTACGTGGTATTGCTTGTAGGTAGCAAATCAGGAGGAAACTTAAGCAAACTATCATCTATTTTTAAAAAGTTTAGTTAACAAGATCAGAGAGAAAAATCTACTTTTTTTTTTAATTTACTGAACATAAAATGAGTCATAAAATATTTAGAATAAAAAGATGAACAAAATACACAATAAAAGCAATGCAAGAGAATGTCAAAGGTGTATCTGCTAATATCTTTTGTATACATTCTGTGATATTTGTGGCCACTGTTAGCTTTGTGCACACTTGTATCTTGTTTAGTCAAGTTCTAGATAAGTATTCATTTTCAGTGTTCAATGTTTTTTTTTTCTAAAAATTGGAAACTCATGTTAAAGTCATCAACTTGCCAAAGTATTTAAGAAAAAGGAATCATTGAATATTGAATTTTAAATAATAACTCTTCTCTTCAAGGCCAACTTTAAATAACTAAAAATTTATTAAACAGCAGAGAGAAATACAAGAACAATTGTGTCCATGGAGGTTGCAATCTACCAGGAAAAGAAAATATAACTTCTGGCATAGAAGCAGGACAAAAGGGTACACTGTGGGACACACTGTGACATATTACATCTTCCAAGACAAGATATTTTGTTTTAATTATTTTTTTATTCTTACTTTCTTTTGTGGGGAAGGTCACATGGATGGAGGGCAGATATGAAGGAGAGATGAATGGAATTCAGGTACATGATATAAAATTCACAAAAAAATCAATAAAAAGTTATAGAAAGAAAGAAAAAGAAAGAGAGAGAGAGAGAAAAGAAAGAAAGAAAGAAAGAAAGAAAGAAAGAAAGAAAGAAAGAGAGAAAGAGAGAAAGAGAGAAAGAGAGAAAAAAATCTGATTGAACCCAGTGGCTCCAGGTATATCACCTGAGACCTGCCTTCCCTGTTCACAAGCCACTGGCTAGAGTGACTGAGAAACCAAACTGAAACACCAGGAAACTGGGGGTTCGGATGCACCCTCCATGACTGGTCAGCCTCTGTATAGTTTTAACCAAGAAATCATCCCCAACCTGAGCTTCTCCCATAGGACTGGGCATGTCTGGTCATCCTTGGAGAAGGATTGTATCAGGCTAGTTACAAGAGGACAGAAGACTCGTCTGGGAAAGCCAATCTTACCGAAGAAGAGTCTACACCTGTGCTCCAAGCATGCGGGCTGTGGGAGGGATTTTGAATGCAGTGTAGTATGTGTTATTTAGTAGTTACCCCTTAGAGAAAATAGATAACAAACACAGAGCGAGAAAACCTGACAGGCATTTCACATAAAATCACCAGAGACAGGAAAACAGCAAGAAAAAAATTATGGTAAATATTACCCAGCACGCTTCCGGTCTGGGCCAGAACACTGAGCAGATCTTGGGTGGCAACTCTGCCCCCAACATCCAAGAACCCAGAGGAAATGGGGATCCCAGGCGCTCGAACTCAGGCAGTATCTTAGGTAAGCAGACAGCAGGGCCCGCCCTAAACAGGGAGTAACTGGGAACCAAAAGGACCCAGGAAGTCACTCCCCACTCCTGGCCCGGAACACTGGTTCCTTCCGGTCTGGGCCAGAGTACTGAGCAGATCTTGGGTGGCAGCTCTGTCCCCAACCTCCAAGAACCCAGAGGAAGCAGGGATCCCAGGTGTTCTAACTTGGACAGTGTCTTAGAAACTAGTTCTCAGATCTGAGGCCTGGATCAGACCTCTGCCAGGTCTGCTGTTGTGTGGACCCCGGATTCCACCTGAGACATACTGGAAGGTCCACTCAATCCAGAGCCACAGAAGAACAAATGAACTCAGAGCTTCAGACAACATATCCTGAGATATTCTAGAGGAGACACTGCACCCAGAACAGCAGACACCTAGCTAGACTACTACCTTGAAGGCACCATATCCTGAGGCATCCTAGAGGTACCACTGTAATCAGTGCAGCTGGAAAAGATCACAGAGACATCTGGACCCCTAGGAGTTCAGACACAAGCTAGATAACTAGAAAGACAGGCTTCAGTCAGAGACAGCAAGTACAGGCAGCACTAGAGTTAACCAGATGGCAAAAGGCAAGAGCAAGAACGTAAGCAACAGAAACCAAAGTTACATGGCATCATCAGAACCCAGCTCCCCCATCAGAGCAAGCCCTGAACACCCCATCACACCAGAAAAGCAGGAATCAGAATTAAAATCACTTCTCATGATGATGATAGAGGGCTTTAAGAAAGACATAAATAACACTCTCAAAGAACTTAAGGAGAGCACTGGTAGACAGATAGAAACCCTTAAAGAGGAAACACAAAAATCCCTTAAGGAATTGCGAGAAAATGCAACCAAACGGG
Source organism: Arvicanthis niloticus (assembly GCF_011762505.2). NCBI lineage: Eukaryota > Metazoa > Chordata > Mammalia > Rodentia > Muridae > Arvicanthis > Arvicanthis niloticus. The sequence continues at coordinate 85,239,389 of NC_047665.1, forward strand.
AAAAGGAATTAAACAGAACCATGCAGGATCTAAAAATGGAAGTAGAAAAAATAAAGAAATCACAAAGGGACAATACCCTGGAGATAGAAAACCTAAAAAGATCAGGAGTCATACACACAAGTATCACCAACAGAATACAAGAGATGGAAGAGAGAATCTCATGTGCAGAAGATACCATGGAAAACATTGACACAACTGTCAAAGAAAATGCAAAATACAAAAAGCTACTAACCCAAAATATACAAGAAATCCAAGACACAATGAGAAGGCCAAACCTAAGGATAATAGGTATAGATGAGGGGGAAGATTCCCAACTAAAAGGACCAGTAAATATCCTCAACAAAATTATAGAGGAAAACTTCCCTAACCTAAAGAAAGAGATGTCCATAAATATACAAGAAGCTTACAGAACTCCAAATAGTTTAGACCAGAAAAGAAATACTTCCCGACATATAATAGTCAAAACATCAAATGTACAAAACAAAGAAAAAATACTAAAAGCAGTAAGGGAAAAAGGCAAAGTAACATATAAAGGCAGACCTATAAGAATTACACCAGACTTCTCACCAGAGACCATAAAAGCCAGAAGATCCTGGACAGATATCATACAGACCCTAAGAGAACACAAATGCCAGCCCAGACTACTATACCCAGCAAAACTGTCAATCATTATTGATGGAGAAACCAAAATATTCCATGACAAATCCAAATTTACACAGTATCTCAACACAAATCCAGCACTTCAAAGAATAATTGGTGGAAAACTCCAACACAAGGAGGGAAACTACAACCTAGAAAAAGCAAGAAAGTAATCATCCAAAAACCCCAAAAGAAGATAGTTACACAAACATATCTCCACGGATGTTAGCCCAAAAGCTTGGATTAGCGAAGACTCAACCCACAGACCACATGAAGCTCATGAAGAAGGAAGACCAAGAGGGGATGCCTCAGTTCTACTTAGAACAAGAAACAAAAATGCTCAAGGGAGCAAATAGAGAAACAAAACATGGGACAGAAACTGAAGGAGGGGCCATCAGGAGACCATTCCACCTGGATATTCAACCCATGTACAGCCACCTAATCTAAACACTGTTGTGGATGGCTGGAAGTGCATAATGTGAGGAACATGATATAGCTGTCTCCTTAGAGGTCAGCCAAAGACTAACACACTCAGAGGACAATGTTCACAATTAACCACTGATATGATCAGGGGTTTCCCAATGGAGAACTTAGTGAGAGGACTGAAGGAGCAGAAAGGGTTATTGACCCCAGGTGGAAAGCAACAATACCAAACAACCAGAGCCCCCCAGGGTCTAAACCACCAGCCTGGGAACACATAGGGAGGGACCCAAGACTCCAGAGGTATATGAAGGGGAGGATGGCCTTGTTGGACATAGGTGGGAGAGGAGTTTCTTGGTCCCATAAAAAAAAAAAATGAACACACAGTGGGGGTTGGGGGGAATGTGAGGGCAGGGAGGGGATAGTGAGGGGGGGTAGGTGTGGTCACTGCCTCATAGAAGCATGAGGAGGGGGATGGGATGGGAGGTTTCTGGGTGGTGGGAGGAAGTAGGCTAAGGGGATAAAATCTGAAACGTAAATACTACAACCAATTTTAACAAGCAGAAAAAAAAAAAGTCTTCAGAACCAACATCTTTAAAAAAAAAATGTCAGCCCCCTGGGGGTGGAAAATTTTTTTTTTCTCTTGATACTAAAACTTGTTCTGAGAATTGTATATTGCAGAATACACAGCCTTGGTGTATCTACTCATCAAGCAAGCATACTGAGCAGACCTGCCCAAACCTCTGATGTCCTGGAATTCCATCTGGATTCAGTGAAGACACAGCATCAGAGGCTTATCAACTTACTCTTCCCCCCACCCCTCTTCTAAAATCTCAACGCCCTTAATCAGCTTGAAGAAGTTAAAGAAGAGTCAGCGCCCCTATTCCCTGAGCTTGGGGACTAATGTGGTTAATAATGGTCTGTCTTTCTAGGGACAAGTAGTGGTTTTGTTGGAACAAGGGGGATTAGCTAGGACTTATTGCATAGCCATAACCTATTGGTAGAAATCTGTATAATTATTATCAAGATGAAGTTATAATTTCTTAAATGGTACAAAATTTACTTTGACCTCAAATTTAAGGTTTTCATTGGTACGAGCCTCTTATTAATATAAAAATGAGATGAATATTGATACGCTCATGGGCATTGTGCCTGTATAACACATTTAGGAATAGAATGCCTAGACCCAGCCCTTTTTTAACTTTTTTAAACTGATTTGGGACGGTTAACCTATGAGTTAAGGGACTATAGCAAATTCATGGCTTTGAGTTTATTGTTAGGGTGTTTTCCATATTTTATTTAGAAATAGCTGAGAGGAGTGAACAGACAACAGTCCAGGTTACCTTACATGGATAGTTGGTTTTCAAAACATCAGAAGTCCATAGAACTGATGCTACATATATTTATATATTAATGTTCATATTGATTAGAGACCTGTCTGCTCCTGACAGCTTCCTGTCGTGGATTCTAAGAAGAAATTGAGCATCCTTGGAGTTACTCCAGTTGTGTGGTAACAGCCACTAGGCAAGAATTGCCTCTCTCCATCTACAGACAAATTACTGTCCAGAAAAGGACACACATGCAGAATAGTTGACTGATTATGTCTGCCTAGACAGAGTAATCAGTCCTTAATAATCCTGCATCACCAAGGTCTGTCAGATGATTCTGGGCCAGAAGGCTGAAGATTTGATGCTCCAACGTTCGGTAGTATAGGGGCTTTTCAGGTGTTCAGAGGTCTCTATAAATTGGCTAAGTGTTAGAAGCTATGCTTTGTGCTTCCCACAATTATAGTTAACTCAGTCATTCTGGATTTCTGACGGGGTTGAAAACTTATAGCTATTTACAGTAAGAGAAAAGACTTGAGTGGATGGTCGTCAGCTGACATTCATCCTAAAGCCAGGTTCAGAACTAAATGTTTTAGTTAGGATAGATGACAGAGGTGCTGGTTAGTCAACAAAAGGATGGACGGGGTATTAGGACTATCTTGTACCTCACTGGTACAAATTGGCATAATTATGCTCTAATTGTATTTTGAGAGAAAAGTTTCATTTTAACAGGAAGGGTGATGTGTAGGAGGAGTACTGAGAGGAAGAAAAGGAGTAAGAAGAGGAGAAGAAGGAGAGGAGAAGCTAGGTGATGAAAGAAAGAGGGGGGAGACAGGGAGGCAGATATTCATGTATCTCCACCAGTCAAAGATAGTTGTTATATCTAGGTTGGTCAGTGGGTTACACCTCTGATTGAACAATTCCAAACTTATAACGCTTATAATTAACATTATTTTAAAACAATGTATAAATGCAAAAAGGAAAAGGGGACATGGGATAGGGGTTTTCTAAGGGGTGGGGGAATGGGGAAAGGGGATGGCATCTGAAGTGTAAATAAAATATCTAATAAAAAAATAAAAAAATTAAAAAAAAATATTACCCAGCACATCACCACCAAGAACATGATCAAAGCCTGCAGCAGCACTGAGACCAGAAGCCTGAACAGGATCTCAGCTCTGACAGAAGTAGCAAGAGGCTACTCATAGAAGCCCTCATAGGCTTCCATTAAAGGCAGAAATTAATTTTAAAAACTGATTAATAGATTTGACTACCAAATATTAGAAAACTTGCATAGAAAATAAAGGTGGCATGGAAATTTTAAGACAATGTCTAGATCAAGCATGATCAGCTGAAAACTGATAGCATTTCTACAGGATATGACATGTGAGACTACTATGTTATCATGGCCACCACTAGCACACTTCACACAGAATGAAAGGAGGGACACGAACATGGTGTTCACCAAAGAACCAACACTTTAAAATGGAAAATGTCCCAGGAAATCAGAAAGCAACCATCATGTGCTAGAAGGTTTGCTTTAAACTGTCCTCTTGTGTTTTTAATACTATATTAACATATGGGTGTGCATTTGGGCTTTTGGAATCTGACTAGAACACCAGCTCTTCTTCGTGTGGATGGTAGAATATTTAATGAATTAGTCTAAAGAAACCTCCATACTGTTGTGTATAAAGCAGAGACAATAATACCTACATTCCATTGTAGTCACAAGAAAGGAGCAGACTCTTGTGTACAAAAGCTGAACACTGCACCTAATGAACAATGTAACAAGTTAGTGCTTTTTGTTTTAGTAAGTTTTGCTGGCAGACTGAGCAATAATAAGGCTCTCTGGCTAATTCAAATCCTGGATCATCTTCCAGTTCTGTAAACTACTCCAGGATCTTTGTACACGTTGCGGTAATATTTTAAATCGGCAACACCCAGTCTTGCTTGTTCTTATTCAGCCACCATCTTCCCGACTAGGCTAGGCCTGTGGCCACCAGCAGTGGCCAGAGACACCGGGCCCTGCCACCCACAAGATGCCAGCATGGGAGATGGCTCTGGCAATCTCCCACACTGTCTCGACAAGTCTGGGCTGAGCTCAGACCATCCCACCATCCACAAGGTACCCGGTAGAAATGAGACTCTAATGCTTAATGATTATCCAAAGGCTCTATAAGTTTGATAATGCTCAATTAACAAGATGCTCACACAATTAGAAGTGTGTCCCAATATCTAACCTTGATATAAGTTGTTACCCAGGACTGCTCTTGATACATGCGTGGTGGTCATCCGTGCCTCCTACATCTCTCATCCTTAGCTCCTCCTCTTCCTTCCTCTTCTCTGCCTCTCCTTACTCCTCCCACCTTAGCTCCTCCTAACCTTCGGGGAAAATTTCCCGCTACATGTATACAAGCATACAAAGAATAATGGAACCAAAAAGCTACTGCCAAACAACAGAAATCTTTTACTCTATGGGCCGGCCATAGACACACGGACACATGGCCTACCACCACACAGCAGAGCATGGAAGGATGAAGACAGAAACCTGCTGGAACACCATGCCACCTACAGACCTGCCCTTCTGCCCCTGGCACAGGCAGATCATAGACAACTGCTTCCTGGAGAATGTTACCCAAGGGTCTGCCAGCCCTGTGTCCAGGCTCCAGCCGGAGCAACCACAATATGCTAGTATGTGGTGGTCAGATGGGACAGACAAGTGGAGCAGCTTGAACATTATAAAGAGAACTGGAGACTCGAGGGTGGAGAGGAGGAGCCTGTCGTGAGCGGCCAGCCCTGCCACCTGGAGCCATGGTGAGGTCCCAGCTGGAGCTGCTGCTAAAAGCCATGATTGGGTTCACAGCTAATGAAAAGGCAGGTCTGTGTCAGTTTCAGTTGCTTATACTACCACTAGAGAACACGAAGACATCCCTGGTCCAGTCAGTCACCAGGGACCACTTGGATGTCCAGGGCTGTGCAGAACTGGTCCCACCCCTCACTGGATGCAGCCCTCTAGAGACCTGGCACCACCTCTCACCTGTGGCAACACTCGGGAGAAGGGGCCCTGAGCCTCGTCTAGGCAGCAGAGTGGAGCTTGCCCTGGTGGTGGGAGTGTGGGAGAGCTGACCCCACTACTCGTTTGCTGTGAGGTGACATGGGCACAAAGGTGATACCTGCCCCCCTCATTACCTCTGGCAGTGGGAAAAGCTGCCTGCAGGATTTTGAGTATAGGAGAGCTATCCCTACCTCTCACAAGCTGAAGCACTTGAGAGAGTAGACTGTGCACTTGCCTAGGTAGCACAGTAGTGCTGGCCTTGGTGGAGTGGGCATGGGTGAGCTGGCCTCCTGCCATGCCCCCCCAACCCAGTGAGACCATGGGAGAGCTGGTCCTGCCACTTGTCTGCTGTGAGGTAGCATGGGTGTGGGAGTGATTCCCTCTTGCCACCTGCAGTAGTCCAGAGAGGTGGCCCTGAGAGCAGGAGGGCAGGAGAGCCAGCCCTGCTCCCTCACTGGCTATAGCACTCAGGAAAGCAGGCCCTGCACCTTGCCTGGGCAACAGTAGAGCTGGCCCTGTTGGCAAAGGCATAGGTGAGCCAGTCCTGAGGGTATGAGGATGGGGAATTGGTCCTGCCCCTTGTTGGCTGTAACACTTGGGAGAGTGGGACCCATGCATTGACAGGGTAGCACAGTGGAGCTGGCCCTGGTGGTGCAGATAAAGAAGAGCCAGAGCTCTGACCAGCTCAGCCACCATCCAGGCTCAGGTCCCAGGCTGTGAGTTGGGTCAACCCCAAATCTGTATCATCTCCAAATGGTTGGGACAGATGAAAGGACCAGTCCTGCTGATCCAAAGCTCCAGGATCTCCATGATACACTGCAAAAACAGGCTAATTGGGAAGAAGCCCAGTGAGGATCCAATACTGATGGTGTCATGGAAGTCAGAGATCTGGAACCAATGCATTATTGCAACGAACATTTGCAAGTGAAGAAGTGGAGAGCAGGGTATACGATGGAAGACACACTGTGACGTGCTACAACTTCCACGGTAAGATGTTTTCTGTGATTTAAGTGTGTGTGTGTGTGTGTGTGTGTGTGTGTGTGTGTGTGTTGGGGGGAAGGAGGTTGCAAGGACAAAGGGTGGATACGATGGGATATGGAGATGAGTGGGATTGGGGTGCACGATGTGAAACTCACAAAGAATCAATAAAAAGCTTTTAATAAATATAAACCTAATGTTTTGATTGTGAAATGTTTAAATGAAGTTAGACATAGTTATTCTCTGAATGTTACGGGAGCAACTAACCATTTTCTAATTGATGTACAGTAGACCCCATGAGACAGGATCCGTATCTGGCAGTATTACCGGGGATTAGAAGCTGTGGTTAGAATTGTCATCGGCTCTCGGGGAAAACTTGCTACTACCCTTCTCCTAAATGTACATAATATTGAAATGATTCTTTATGACTTGCTGTTACACTCACAGATTAGTGCATCCTTCAATCTGCATCAGAGAAGCTGCTTCTTGTGACAGATGGCAATTAACAAGGAGACCTATAACTGATGTGTGCCAAGGGGACCAGGTAATGTCCACCGCTAAATGGAACATCTGTGTCACATAACTCTCCCTAAGGCTTGGAGGTCTATTCAGAAAAGGACTGGAAAGACTGTAAGACCTAGAAGTAAGAACTGATTTAAAAACAAACAAGGAAACAGTAACAACAAAAACCCCAGTGTTTTCAGGACACAGCAGGGCAGTTGCACAATACAAACTCACAGCTGTTGTGGTGACACACACAAGATCTATAAAAGCTCAAGTTAGACAAAAATCCCAACATATAGTGTGGGAAGCCAGCAGAATGTCTCACCGCTAGCGGAGAGCTGTTGGTACTTGGTAGTTTCTGGGAGAAACTACAAAACAGTTTGACCCGTGGGAGGTCAACCAAACCCCAGGACTGACTGCACACCCAAGGGCACTTAGGCAACACAAATGAGACTCAATGTTTTGTTCATGTTTTAATGTTATTGGGGGGAACACTTTAGAAGTGTAGGAGGTTAGGGTAGGTTAGGGAGGTGAGAGCGAATCTGAGGGTGGGAGAGGGAAGGATGATCAAAATATTATAAAAGAATTGTGGTTTCGTTTTGTTTTGTTCTTTAAGGTTGGACAGGTAGGTAAGAAGGAAGGGTTGCAGTCTGGGAATTCATGAGAACAGGGATGTTTCATCACTCCATCTACTACTGGTCCAGTCTGGGAACCAGCGTGCCAAATCTCTAGTATGCCTGCATCCATAAACTTTTTCTACCATGTGCAATAAGTATCTGTCTAGGGGAGGGATTGCTGAGGGCATTCCTCGACGGGGACAAAGAGTTGAGCATATAGGAATGGCAGGAGACAGGGCTTCAGAGAAAGGAAAGTGACAGTTTTATTCCTTCTTGAGGAGAGGGGCCCCGAGGTTAGGAGTCTACTAATGGGACTGCAGCTCTACATTTTAGAGGGCCCTTGGGTCCGCCCCCTTTTCCCTATTGGTCCTGTCTAGAGACCCACATGTCAGTTTCTCCTTGCAATGTTCTCTGGGAATAAGAAGCTTCCATCGTGGGGAGATTGCTTTTTCCTCCTGTCCCCCTAGCTCCCCTTCAATTGGACAGGACTTTCTGCTGTGGCCACAATGAGAGCAGCCATGGCTGCCATGGAGGTGTTTCTCCCCAGGTAAGCTGGGATGGCAGTTTCCTACTAGGAAACCTACAAAATCAACAGCAGTAGAGATTTCACAGGAGGGTTTCCCAGAATTTGATGCCGGGACCACCATCAAGCACCCCAAAGTCGAAAAGGCAAAGCTGTGGGAGCTAAACATGGCTAAACGGGGCTTTGGGCCCAGCACAGCCATCTGCTGCTCACAACCCTGTGGGGATGCAGGGATGAGGAAAGTTCACCTCAGCCATCCACAACATGTACAACAACTGAGTCAGGAAGACAAACACAAGTGTAGATGGAATCCTAAAAAAGGAGGGTAGGACTGATAAAAATTAATGTGGAGTACAATCCAAACTAGAACCAGAACCAAGGAGACAACCCAGAAAGCAGGCAGAAGGAGAAAAGCAACATTCAGGACGCCATCTCATTTTTTCTTATATTTATTATACCCAGCTCTCTTGGCCCACTGCATGCATTCCTTATCTATCTGACTGACTGCATACCACTCTGCTCACTGCCTTAGAGCCATGTCTTAGGTATACAGAGCTGCAGCAAGGGCAGCATAGCAGGCCAACACACACAATCTCTCTCTCTTTCTCTTCTCTTCCTCTCTCTCTCTCTCTCTCTCTCTCTCTCTCTCTCTCTCTCTCTCCTTCCCTCCATCATTTCTTTCTTTCCTCATTCCTCTTTTCCTGTACCAACTTCTCTTACAGCTACATTTTCCAAGGCCCAGTGGTGGATCTGGTTTATGATATGTGGTCACATCTCTTTTACCATTGGTCCACCATTAACACAAACTCACATTTATCCATCCTATTCTTTTCCATTTTGCTTTAATTGTTCTTATTCCTATGTATGTCTGGCTCCTGCTTCCCATCTGATAACTAACACTTATTGCTAGTATTACTGCAATTGCTTACTTCTCCTCTTCTTCTCCACTGCCTTATACTAACATATTAACATGCACAGTACCAGTGGGGTTCCTGTTGCCATAAACTATCTGTTATCTAACAAGTGTCTGTCTTGCAGTCACTTGATACTCTAGTATCAGAGTGGTTTAAGTGCCAGAGAGTAGCTGTTACTGCAGACTATGCTCAATCCAAGGGGCAGACCAAAGATAGAACCTGGTGCTTAGATTACCCTCTAACAGACAATAGTGCCACCACACTGTAATAATCCTGGTTTCTCCTAAACACTGAAAATACATCCACTGAAAGAAGAGAAGTAACCAGCAATAACAAAGCAAAATCAACAGCACATCTCACCAATGACCTAACCCTAGCCGGGCAGGTTCCAGCAAAAACACAGGTAATATGAAAACCAAAACAAGTTATTTTCTCCAAAAGTTACCAACCCTATAGCTAACAATCCTGATCAAAATGATATGATAAAATCCTAGATACAGAATTTAAAATAATTATTACAAATATGGTAAAAATAACTCAGAGGAGGCACCAATATTTTTCCAGAAGACCACAGATACCCAAATAAAAGAAGGAAGTCAATTCATGATATGAAAATAGAATTTAATAAAGAAAGGGAGGGGCTGAAGAGATGGCACAGCAGTTAAGAGCTGCTTTTACAAAGGACCCAGGTTCAATTTCAAGTACCCACATGGTGGTTCACCATCATACATAACTCCAGATCTAGGGGATCTGATACCCTTTTTTGCATCAAGCCTATACACACAGAAACAAAACACTCATACCTAACATAAAATGAATAAATCTATTTAAAAATTAAAAAAAAAGAAAATAGCAATACTGAAGACAACGCTAACCAAAATGATGAGGAAAATGAAAAACATAAGTTAAATAAAAACTTCAGTGGAGCCTTATCATAGATGTGGAAGATGAGTATCGGGGTATGGAGATAAAATATAGAAATTAGAACACTTAGTCAGGGACAATATTTTTGTTAAAAGTATGACTGGAATATTCAAGAACCCTAGAACTCCATGAAAAGACAAAAGCTATGTATCCTAGGCAAACTGGTAGGACAAGTATTTCATGCAAAAGATACAGAAAATGTCTTTAATGAAATCATAAAAGAAAATGTCCCAAGTATAGGGAAGCCCAGGTACAAAAGGCACATAGAACACCAAACAGACAGGACCTAAATAACATGTCTCCCCACACACATCATAATATAGGCAAAACTAAATGTGCAGAGCAAAGAAGACATACTGAAAGTTGCAAAAGAGAAGGGCCAGCTCACATATAAAGCCAGACCCATCATGGTAACTACTGACTTTTCAATCCATGCCATGAAAGCAACAAGGGCTTGGACTCAAATGGTTCACCCTCAAAGAACACAAATTCTAACCCTGTCTAACATTCCTGGCAAAACTATCTGTCATACATAATTGAAGGTAAAAGAAAAACCTTCCACAACAAAAGCAGGCTAAAAGAATTCATGCCCCCCATGTTAGTCCTACAGTGGATGCCAGAAAGGAACAGTCCAGTCTGAAGAGAAAGATAAACAAACTCAAAGCACTATTGTAGAAAAAATAAAAGATACTACGATACTCATTAAACAAAAGAGAACTAAGAAATTCCCATATACCACAAATTCAAAAGAACGATGACAAGCAGTGATACCTTTCAATCATAACTCCAAATATCAATGATCTCAATTTCCCTACCAAAAAAATACAGACTAGCAGACTGGATTAGAAAACAGAGCCCTTCTTGTTGCTGCCTCCAAGAAACACACTGTACTGCCCAAGCCCAAGATTAAACACTACCTTTGGGTAGAAGAGTGGAAAAAATGTATTCCAAGCAAACAGAACCAGGAGATAAGCAGGTATTGATCTCCTAATACCGTATAAAATATACTTCAAATCAATTTTTGTCAAATGAGATAAAGAGGGTTATTTAATACTGATCAAGGGATCACCCCAACAAGAAGATACATATGTGCCAAATACTGGCTCATCCAAGTTTATAAAGTAAACACTACTAGACTTTAAGTCACAGATTAACCCCCAACAGAACAGTCCTGGGTAACCTCAATATACAATTGTCACCATTAGACAGATCACCTGCACAAAACAACTGGATAAATACTGGAATTAAGTACAATGAACCTTACAGACATTTACAAATACCCAAACACCAAAAACACATAGTCTTCTCAGGGCTCCACATAACCAAGATAGACTAAATATCAGGACACAAAACAAGTCTTAACAAAAATAGAAAAATTTATAAACAACTACCTTTTATTCCAACCAATGGAGTAACACAAGAAATCAACAGGAAAAAGAAGCTATCCAAACTCATGGACATTAAATAGTGCACGCTCTAGTGATGAAGGAAGGAAATACAAATACCCTGGAATTAAGTGATACTGAAACACACATGGCCATCCCTGTGGATGGGAAGTCCCAAGAACAAACTTCATAGCTCTAAATGTCTGCATCTTAAAAACCAGAGGGATCTTAAAGAAGCTACCCGATGATGAACTCTGAGGTAAAGGAAAACAAAAACAAATAAACCCCAAAGCAGTAGATGGAGAGGAACAGAGAACACCAAGGCAGGAAGCAGTGAGTTAGAAATGGCAACCAAAACCAGGATCCACAGCCCTCTCCAGCAGCGTACCCTGTGAGTTACAATAATGACCATGGGGAAAACAATCCCTTTCCAATTGAATTTGAAGCTCTCTTCATAGGAGGGAACACATGCCTAGTACTGTAAATCTGGCCAAGAACCCACGGATGGAAGTTCATAATCCCCAGGGTTGAACAGATTACTATTATTCTGATAAATGAACATCGCATCAAAGTGCCAGCTAAATCCATTTCTACTACCTATAGATTAATTCAGACCTCAGAGAAGTTTCTTTGTGCAGTAGATGGTGACTAATGCAGAAACTTGCAACTGGCCAAAGTGCAGACAGTAAGTGTCAGCGGAGCACTCGGCCACAAATGGGACATCTAGATGATGTCATCCCTAGGATTCAGGGACCAGCACAGAGAAGGAGGGAGATTATAAAAGCCAGAGCTCATGGAGAACCAGAAAGAGCATCTTCTGGACATGGCAGGAGCATTACTCTCATAACCTCACAGCAGTCTGTTGTGAGTACAGGACCTGCACAAGAGCAAGCCAGTGAACATTCTAGTCTGGAGAAGTAAGGGGTTCCCAAGCCCACACCCCTAACTGAGGAGCTTGATAGTTGATGGCTTCTCAAGGACAGAGAGTCAGTTTTCTTTAATGATCTAGTAGACAGCCCTGCCCTCAGGAGTATAATGACCAGAGAAATTTGGACTGGATTGCTTATTTTTAAAAGGCGGGAGCAACGCAAAGCTGGAGATGTAAGGAGATGGGGGTGGATTTGGTCAGAGTTGGAGTTGCAGTGGGGAGTAAACAGGATTAAAATGTACTTCACAGATTCTCAAATAATTAATAAACTTACTTCATTAAAGGAAGAACAGTGGGATGTTGCTGAGATGTTGCGTGCTGTCCTTAGACCTCCACACTGTGACCTTCTCAGAGTCTGAGCTCTCAGATCAGCTCTGAGAACGTGCTGCCACTGGTCCTACCCCTGACATAGCTCCACCAATGACCAGCCGGTTCTCTGATCCCTGGGAGCCTTGATTGCTCTACACCAACCAACCACCCTGCACTCTAGCTGCACAAACTGCTAACCGCCACCCCACAGCTGTGCCTTTTCTTCTGCCCACCTGAGTCATCATGGATGGAAAACACCAGATAGCCTTAATATTTTACAACCAGCCAGATAAAACAACCACTGGCCTTCAAATCTATTGTCCTAAACTCATCAGCTATCCTAAATCAGAATCCTTCCTGTGGCAGAGGCCGCCACTAGTTCTAGTTGACCCCAGACCTTACATGGTTCCTCTTCCTCTCTCCAAAGCCTGGCCAAAAAGTCCTTTCTCTATCTCTCTCTCTCTTCTTCCTCCTGGGACCCAGAAAATCCCACCTCTTTATCTTCACCCGGTGATTGGCTTCTGCCATCCTCACTGACATGATCAAGAAACAATTAGGGAAACAGATTTCAGCTATCAGCTCCTCCCTGTACAATGGGATAAGAATTTGACGGAGAAAACAAAGTCATCACATATCAAACCACATGCTCCTAGCTGTGTGTGGTGGTACAAGCCTGTAATCCCAACAGTTAGGCTGTAGAGGCAGGAGGATAAAGAGTTTGAGATCTTACTAGAGTGAGTTCCAGACCAGTTTAGGTTACAAAGTTAAATGTCTGTCTCACAAATGCAAATCCAAAACAAACCAAAACTGGATCCTGACCCCTTCCACATACACCCGTCACAGGACGTAGGCTTTGGGAAGCAGAGGTGGGCGGAGGCGGAGAAAAGAGAGTCCAGGCAAAAGAATGGACAAAGTCAAAAGAGAGACAGTGAACTAAAGGATGATAGTTAGAAAGACACTAATAGGGGTTGAAGAGACAGCTCTGTCAGTTAGTCCTTCCTCCACAGTCACGAGGACTGCAGTTCAGACCTCAGGTGTCCCCACATGTGGACTGAATCCCAGCTCTAAGAGGGGCAGAAACAGTAGGATCACTGGGGCTTGCTGGTTTCTATCTAGCCAAGAAAATGAAAACTTTCAAAGGCAGACAGCGACAGAGGAGGACATGAGACTCTGCACACGTGTACACAGGCATGCACACCCACATATGCACACGTGTGTGCATACATTTTCACAACAAACAAAAAGACAGGAGACAAGTATGCCGAGAAAGACAAAGACTGGACAAGAATGAATGAGCACACGGTCACATGTGTGCTACAGAGACAGCAATGGGAACTAAATGTCAAAAATGGTGCAACACAGACTCGTTTCCAAGGCTGGTGAGCCCAGTGTGCAGGAGGTAGAGGCAAGAGGATTGTGAGGTTAAGGCCAGCTTGGTCTATGTGAGATATTATCTGAAAAGGTAGAAAAGAATGAGAGAGAACGGAAAATTCAAAACACGCACACTCGCATGCGGACACGCACACACCTCTTCCGCTCACACGCTCTTTTGTGAGCTTCCCAGAAAGGTGTTCCTGTTGACCAGAGTGCTGTGACATCACAGCATCTTTGTTCCAGTGCCTATGCTAGCTGAAACAGCCACAGACCGGAAGCTGTCCCATCCCATGCTAGACAATTAAGGCTGTTTCATTTTCTGTTGTGTCTCCTAGAAAAGGACAATTTAAACAATAAATAAGGCATTGTTTATATTTCTTGATGGTTCACACATTTTTTTTTGTTTACAAAAAAACAAATTGTAATTCGTGTTTCCTTTAGATTTGATTGTGAGATGTCTTAGAGTTTTACTTCTGTGAACAGACACCATGACCAAGGCAACTCTTATAAGGACAACATTTAATTGAGGCTGGCTTACAGGTTCAAAGGTTCAGTCCATTATCATCCAGGCAGGCATGGTGCAGGTGGCTTCCAGGCAGTTAGGATGAGGGTCTTAAAGCCCACACCCACAGTGACACACCTACTCCAACTAGGCCACACCTCCTAATAGTGCCACTCCTGGGCCAAGCATATTTAAACATCACACAAGGTGATCCGAAACTAACAAAGGCATATCTAAGTAATTACATCTGAATCCTTACGTAGGCAAGACCTAAAGTAGGTAAAGCCTCTGGGACTCCTTATCTGTAATTCCTTATATATAAAATACCTATTAAAATAATAATAAAGTATGAATCCCTTTATTACCTGTAAAAGGATTCACTCACTAGGGTGATTGAAAGAGGATGTTCATGTGCCAGCTTCCTTACATACACTTTGTGTGTTCGTTCCCACTAGGAAATCACCCTCTTCCTCATCACAGAACAGACGCAGTGACAGTTCTGAGCGCTTCTTTTCCTTATTAAATAAGCACATCCAAGTCTTACTGCGGGGTAGCAAACTTTTCAGTTTCTCTTTAAAAATATAGAGAGAAATTATACACACAACCCTTGTCATAAATTTAGTCCAAGTTATTGTTTGACAGTATGGTGCTTTATTAAACTTGATACAGATACTACATAAGAATCCTGTGAAAAACGGGCTATGAAATTATTTTACATCTGGATCCCTGTATTTTAAAGTCTGTCCCCAGACTTTGTCACCTTGCTAAATCCTGACTATAAGCACATGTGACTAAAGGCAGCAACCGTTTCCTGGGAAGAAAAGACAAAACTTGTCTTTCAGCTGACCTGTCTGTGACATCCCAAGCCCTCCTGGCAACCAACAGCCCTGCCTCTGTCTTCACATCTTCATGAAGTTGCCTCCAGGGATGAGCTTGGTGCAGCACCAGGATGGGAGGGAGCACAGTGTCCACACAGGGTCAGCCTCAGAGAGGGCATCTTCCTCCCAACTCGTCAGCATTACTCCAGACTATTCTAAAACTCCTTGGAGGGCTGAGGCTTCTGGGAAAGAGAAATAGAGAGGGGAAGAAGAAACAGGTTTGAATATTGACAGAAATGGAGAAACAGCTCAGGCGCCCTTACTAAGATCTAGACGTTAGAAAACAGGTCGTTTTGCAAAACGGTCTCCAACATGGCAGAAGCAGACCAGGGTCACTGTTTCTGGCATTCCTTACCAGGCACGGGGGGCTCAGCAATGAGGTGCTTGTGGTTGGTAAACACTCTGTGGAGTCGTCTGGCGACCTTTCCTCTAGGTCTGACTCTGGGATTGGAGTACAGCCACCTAAAATGAAAAATGCAAACAGTATTTAAGCAATTGCTAAGGAAACCTGCCTTCCCAAACACAATGACCACAGCTTGGAAGTCCACTGCACAGTGACAAGATAGGATGTGACAGCAATCTTCTAGAGTGAACCAGAAAAGTTCCTTTAAATGTCTTGTGGTGAGAGTCCTGGGGATGCATTATTGACACTGAAGAATGCTCTCAGGATACAAACTTGGTGGCAGTGACAACAGCATTAGCTTTCAGATTTCTTTGTTTTGTCAAAAAGAACAAAGCCTATATCAAATACAACACCCATAGCATAGCAACCTCTCTGTAGAAATTCTCTGCCATACAGAGCATCTGAAATGATGAAATATAGAGAGTACACACTGGAAGAGAAAGAGTACCCCCTCCTGTGTGGAGCAAGGCGACCAGGGTTCTATGGCCAAGCCCCTGGTGGGGTTTCTCTGGTCTTCATTCTCTCCCTGAGTCCCACACCTTCCAGGACAGACATCCCCACTTCACAATACAACAGAAAAGCCTTGTGAGACATTTCAATATGAAAGTGACTTGGGGATGAGCTGTTTTTCAGAGCCTGAGTATACACCACTTCACCATATCCAGCAAAATCTCGTATGGGAAACGCAGACTCGTGTGTGAGTTTCCTGACCCCATCGGCAACGTGGTCCATTTTGCTATGGCTTCCTGGAAGTGGACTAGCACATGTTTACCGTACAGATTTTTTTTCCGAAGCCTTTCTTCTCCTTAATGAAGTGTGATTTTGAGTTCTTTCACACACCGAGTCCAAAGCGTTAATGCTTAACTTTGGTTTTATGTGTGAAAAGTTTTATGAAGCTCATGACATTTTGAGAAGACAGCATGAACAGCTACCTTCGCATCACTTTAGAAGAGAGGGCACAGGCAAACTTCAGCTCTGATGGAAAAGGCACCCCACAACCCACACCCCTGCATCCTCACTGAGAAATAAATAGGTGAGGAGAGAAAGGAGTTTCCAAGTTCATAAAATGAGAGGTTCCCTGGGAACCCTGGGCTTTCCCGTCAGTGGGTGGGGCTGGACTGGCCTAGTTCTGTCTGCAAATAGCAAGGCCCCACCTGTGAGGAGAACTAGGCTCACTTTTAGTGTCTTTCCAAAGCTAAGTAATGACAGAAACCATTATTACTATGCACTTTCTAGGCGCTGAAAGCTCTCTATGCATTATCTGTTAATCTCAGTACATCATACCAGAAGTAGATATTATTCTCACTGTAAAGACAGGAAAATGTGGGTCTCTTGAGATTCAGTAAATTGCCAAGATCACACGTGTCTGCACTGGTTGACCTTTTGAAGAAGCCTATGGGATAGTCCTTTTTCCTTGTTCACTCCCTGACAGTACTGAGCAGGGCTTGGGGCACTAGGAAGACAGTGTCAGGGAAGAGCAGGCATGACAGTTTCACTTACTCCCTGTTGAAGGGCCACTGTCCCTGCAGAGAGGCACAAAAAGCCCAGTCTCCACTGCAGACTCACAAATCAGGAACTTCTCCATCCCCAGGACAAACAAGGTCAGAAGAAAGATGGACCAGAAGTGGCACTCATGCAGCTACCTTCACAAACAAGCAGACTGCAGGAGTGTGGCAGAGCCATGCCTCCAGTAGGCGGGAAACTGCACGGCCCCTGCTGTGTGCATGAGAGACACACAAGTTTCCATGAATGAGTTACTGCCCACCTTGGCTTCTGCCCCACTCACTATGAGGCAAGGCTACAGTTGAGGACTTAAGAAGTAGCCTGGCTCTTTGTCACATGGGCACAAAAGGGAAAGTCAATGGTTACAGATAAACAACAACATCACTTCTGTGCCCAGTGCTCTGCCCTCCTGAGGCTGAAATGGCCATTGACTACCTGTAGTTCCTCTTGATTCCTCAGAACTTCCCATTTTCTGACCAGACACACCTCAGGGGCTGGCCAGTCACTTGTTCTAACAATACAGGTCACTTGTACTTCCATGTAGCCAGGCTGCCCAACCAAGTCCTGAATCCCTCCTTGCCTTGGGCCCTATTTCATCATAAAACTAACTGTATGTTAAGAAGTAGTTATAAAAGAGCCGGGCGGTGGTGGCGCACGCCTTTAATCCCAGCACTTGGGAGGCAGAGGCAGGCGGATTTCTGAGTTCGAGGCCAGCCTGGTCTACAGAGTGAGTTCCAGGACAGCCAGGGCTACACAGAGAAACCCTGTCTCGAAAAAACAAAAAAAATAAAAAAGAAGAAGAAGAAGAAGAAGAAGAAGAAGAAGAAGAAGAAGAAGAAGAAGAAGAAGAAGAAGAAGAAGAAGAAGAAGAAGTTATAAAAATTGAGTCTTCAAAATGGGACTTTGAAATCAGAATGGCCACTCATCTGTAAGAATAAGGGGCTCCATGCCTGGCTGTTAAAGGGGATGGTAACCACCCTGCTATGTAGTCGCTCATCCATAGTTAATGGAGGTGGGCATGCAGAGGTCAAGATGGAGACCCGGCTGCTGGGGCATGGAAACATCTATAGTGATAAGGATCCACCTGGGGTGGCTGATTCTTCGGACAAGATAACTTTCAAAAGGAAAATGGCAGGCTCAGTGAAGCTAATAGGTCAAGGAAGGTAAACACAGAAAGTCAGACACCCTCCTTGTCTCACTAGTCTAAAGTGAGGCCATCTTACCAGAAGGAACACCTAGGATCTGGTTACAAGTTCAGCAACCCAAGACCAAATCCCACACCAAATTCAAACCCAATGTAACTCTAAAAATCTATATATAGTTTCTGCTGAATTTTGTACCATCAAGTTGATGCCTTTGTTTCTAAGTTCCTTCTGGTTCAACCCCATTCCAAATTTCCTTGAGTCAAGAAGGTAAAAAAAATAATAGCCTGGGGGATAGGAGTGGGGTAGAGAAAATGGTCTGAAGAAACTTTGGAGTAGAGATGACGGGAGAAACATCAGAAAAGGGCAAATTACTACTGATGTAGTCAATATCAGTGCTGTGGGGAAGGAGCTCTTTTCAGTTGGGTTGTTTGATGATAGAATGAATTATCATGTCGCATTGTATGGAGTGCCCAGCACACAGTAGGTCCACAGGACTGGTGAGCGCCTACCCTCCTCGAGTTCCTTGCCTGATTTGGGTCAGGAATCCCCAATTCCTGCTGAACATGCCAGTTTGTTGGCTCCTGTCACACAAGCTGCTTGTGTCTGGATGATTCCAGTCAGCTGTAGGTTTTTTTTTTCTTTTACTTATGGAATGGGCTATAAGCCAAGGGTATGTCAGTTGGTGTCCAGGGGACCCAGGCTTCACTTCCATGAACAAACTTCATATGTCATCTCTATTTCCCTTTTTGGCTTTGGTTTTTCCATACCCAGGCTCAATGGGGTGATGGATCTGAGAGCCACACGCAGGTCAGGGGTAGGACAAAGATTGGAAGGAAAGACACAGTTGTGACCGGCCCAGAAGCAGCAACAGCCCAAGGCTAAGTCCCAAGACACAGAGGACAGGACATGGGGCACTGGAAGGACTGAGCAACAAGAGTGCCAGCCTCCACCCCAGAGTCCTGGAGCTGAACTCTGCTATTGGCTGGGGCAGCCGCTGCACCCTTAGTTTTGAGCCCTGTTTACATGCCTCTGAGGGGGATGCATGGAATAGGTAGACAATAACAAGACTGAATTCCTAAATCTTGCTATTTAAGAAACTGACATTTCTTGCATCCTGCCTTGACATCACAGTGGGCTGCCAACCTTGTTGGAAAATCTTAATTTATGAAGTGAAATTGAGTGATTATGTCATCTGCCAAAGGTCAGACAGAAAATCTATACAGCCTGAAGCCCAACCCAACCGTATCAGCATTTCTCAGAAAGACTGACTTTTCAAGTTTCCTATCTAAACCAATGCTTTTAAAAATGTTTGTTTGTTTGTTTGTTTTGTTATTGTTTTTTTGAGACAGAGTTTCTCTATGTAGTCCTTGCTGTCCTAGACCAGGCAGGCCTAGAACTCAAAGATTTGCCTCCCTCTGCCTCTGTCTCTCAAGGTCTGGAATTAAGCCACCACTCCTGGCTTAATCCAACACTTTTTCAAAAATATAATTTAAAATGTGTTAAAGGAATTACTAGAAAATGAAAGGAAAACTAATGCCAGCTCTTACTTTTAAGAATTAGAGTCAATATTTGCGAAGTCCTTTGTCAACTGCTACACGTTTTCAACATTTTTTTTTTCCTCAGTTTTGGGCAAGAGAAAGTCTGCCACCAGATGCTAGTGTCCGGCCACACTGTAAGGAGGACCATTTACAAGACATGGCCCACCATAACTAACGGGATGCATAGAACTGAGGAATTAGTAACAGAATGCTAGAACATACCAGAATCTTAGTTATCTTAGACCCCAGCAGCCAGTGACTCTTTTTGGCAACAGCACAGGCTCCTCCCATTTCACTCACGCATCCGCCCTCTTCACACACATCCTACTTCCAAGTTGCCACAAAGTTCAGAAAATCCTGCGCCAACGCAGGCATCCAAGTTTTGCCTCCATTGTGTCTTCTACAGCAATGGGAGATCCACTTCCACTTTTTACTGAGATCTTTAACAAGATGGGCTCTCACGGAGGAGCGCTGGCATGTGAATGCAGAACTCGGATACATTTCCAGGAGAGAATAATGTTTTAAGTACCCGTCACATCGTGGAGTTCCATTACAACTAAGCTATGATGCTTTGAAGAATTTCTGGGCCAGTCTGGAAATTTAAATATAATAAATTTCAAAAATGACACATGCACTATGAGTTGTGAGCAACCAGAATAAAGGAATTATTAAAAAGGTTTGTAAGTTAGAAATTACATTGATGACCTTAGAAAAACAAGACTGTAAAAGACCATGTCATCCCAGCTGTACTGGTGATTCTGCATACAATCACTTATGCTTTTATAAACTGGTAATCCTTGAACACAGACACATATAAAAACACTCTTCTGCTTAGAAAATTAAGCAGAAAACTCTAGCAAAAAATCTCAGCCAATTACCCCTGTATTTGAAAAGAACACTGGGATTTTTGCCGGAATTCCAAGTGATTCTCAAATCTGTTTCCATATTCAAAGATGAACTGTAAAATGGATGGACTTCCTTCTTATCAAGAGGAATGCCTGTTATCAACACGAGAATTGCACCAGGAAAAATTTAAGAAAACAGAAAATAAATGAGCTCAGATTTTCTCTGCAGGGTGATGTCACATGGTTGACAGTGGTGACAGGTTATGATAGAAAGTCAGGCAGAAACAATCATGGCTGCCATCCGGCATACCAAAAAATCAAATCAGACTGCAAAGTGAGCAGTGCCACAGTGACTGTGGGGCAGCTCGTGTGAGTGGAGCCAGCAGATGCAGAGTCCTCTATGTGCCCACGTTCATGATACAGAGCCTTCACCAAGGACAGTTGTGTGCTTGTGCCTGTGTGTGTGTGTGCATGTGTGTGTATGTGTGTCTGTGATCTTTAGTATTTATAAACGGAGATACTTACTGATAATAGGCAATATAATCATTGCCAAAGCCAATTTTAAGTAACATGTAAAATCAGCAAATATGGAGCTTGGTAGTAAAAAACAGTACCACAGCCATACTGTATTTATCTCTGGTGATTTATTTTCAGGTAAGTAGAACCGCAAAATAATAGAATTAAGAGTCAAGATAAAATACCTAGGAGGGGGGGCTAGAAAGGTAGACTTCACATAGACTGACAAAGCCTGAAGCTAAGACACTGCTCCAGAGAAAATAGAATAGTCTCTGCAAACATTCGCATCCCAGGTGGCTCTCCCTACTCAAGCCCTGTCTGCAACCTCTCTCTCTGGCCCTCCTCATCCATCTCCTCCTAACATCTGATTGTGCACCAGGAAAATCCTGGTGGCCCTGCTAGCCTGCCTCAGGTTTTACTTTGGATTTAGCCTAAACTAGGAGCTTGACCAGATGGTAAATACTGTTTGGGATCTACAGACCATCTGCTCTCTACTGCCATTGTTGTGACAGAGGAGCCAAGTTCCATGTGCACATGTGAACATGTGCTGGCTATGTTCCAGCAAAGATGTATTTACTAAGGCAGGTGGTGGCTCAGGTTTGGCCCACAGGCAATAGTTCACCATTCCTGGCGTAACAAGGCTAATAGAATGGTACTCTGCACATCGTAATTCGTGGCTTGCTACCTACGGGCATTTATTACACAGCTAGATGCCTTACCTTAGAGCATTACCACTAACACATAGTTACACCATAGTTTCAAAGCATCACTGCTCTACTGTAAAACCATGCTGTTGTATATACCGCCATAAACTTCTCTCTTAATACTTTGCTCTTTGCCATACATCCTTTGTGATCTCAGTGTCTCTCATCAGGGTGGTGCGGTTCTACAGTAATGAGCTTGTGCTGCTGTGCTCCCATTGACAAGAGTCCATGCTTTATTAAGATGTCCTTCATTTCTATATAATGTCAAAAATACCAATGACATTGGTGGCTCTGTCTTCTTGGCTTTCCTTAGCTGTGACAGCTCTCCAGCCTTTCCCGTTTTGCTGGCCTTGATGGTTTTGAGGTCTATTGATCGGCTATACTGTTGTGTGGCAATCCAGGCAACCGGCTTCTCCATTGCATTCATGCTCAACCTGCTGTCCGTCTCCCTCCGTTGCTCACCTGCTCCTAACACGTGACTCTACCTCCAGCCTATCTGCCTTTCTACTGGCATTCGTCTAGTGTTTTCCTTATGTTGAAACTATGGAAATACTAAGGTCAGTTGTTTCATAAACTTGCTATATTAATACGGCCTCTGGGTGTTTCTCTCATCTGCTTTCAAAGGTGAAAGGTGAAAGGGCGAGGCACAGAGGGGAAGGAGGCGAAGTCCGGGGCAGGGGGTGCGGTATGAAGGCCTGCACCATGCAGAGGACTCAGCAGGACCAGGGACAGGCGCTGATCACAGAAGACTGGTGACACCCCAAGGCCAGGCTCCCCTAGGCCAGGTACCCCCAGAACCCTCTTCAGCACATGGCACTTTCTTTAGCTCTAATTTTTTAAATTAATTTTCTCGGTATACATTTGTGGAATCAAAGAACTTTGGTTTTAAGTTCTAGCAACTTCACTTAGGGGACGCCAAGAAAGAAGCTAAGGGAGGAGAGCCAGTGTCATCAGAGCTTTCAAAGGGACACCTTTTTTCTAGGACTGGATCCACCTGTATGCATCCATTCTAATTAACAATGTAGACAGGAAGAACAATAATATCAATCAGCCAGACCCCCCAGAGCTCCCAGGAGCTAAATCTCCAACCAAGGAGTACACTTGGAGGGACCCATGGCTCCGGCCACATATGTAGCAGAGGATGGCCTTGTTGGGCATCAATGGGAAGAGAGGCGTGGTCATGTGAAGGCTGGATACACCAGTGTAGGGGAAGTTGAGGGTGGAAAGGTGCAAGTGGGTGGGTGGGTGTGGGAACATACTCATAGAATCAGGGGAAAGGGAATGAGATAGGGGGTTCCCCGGGGGGTGGGGGAACCAGGAAAGGGGATAACATTTGAAATATAAATAAAGAAACTATCCAATAAAAAGATAAAACAGAAAGAAAATTACAGAAAATCGAAGGGCCACCAGCTTCTTCCTAAAGTATATTTAAAGACTCTGTTTTGGAGTATAAGGAAAGAGTCATTTCTTCTTCTTCATGTGTTTAAGAAAAATCAAACAGGCAGATAATCACAAAGAATCCCAACGTGGCCACAGGCTCCTTTCTCCACCCGACAACCAAAGTCCAGTTTCCACAGCCTGGACAACCAAAGTCCAGTTTTCACAGCCTGAACTGCACTAGGAATTAAAACAGAAAATACCTTGAAAATACATTCCAGGGACACTTTTTTTTTTTTATTAAGATACTTGATTTAAAAAGCTTGGGCCTATTTTTTAATGTTAACATTCAAACTTTACTTCATAGTTTTATAATTCATGGGGGCTGGGATGCCAAGAACCACACTCTTAAAAAGGCAGCGCTTCCCTCAGGGATGCTCTGAGGACACTCACTTTAAAACTTGATCCTCTTTCCTTCACTTCTTCCTCCTTATTTCCTCCCCTTTCCCTCTCCGTCTTTTCTCCCCTCTTTCTACCTGCGCACTCATGCACTGTAGTGCACGCATGCGCCATAGTGCACGCATGAGCTGTGGTGCACGCATGCGCTGTAGGGACCCTACCCACAGTTTCACACTCAGTTGCTTTAGTTGTATCTGAAGACGTTAAATGGGAAATTTCAAGTAAAAACATTACAGCTGCGTACAGGTATGGTGAGCACAACAAAATCCTGCAATACCCAGATCTAACCCACCTCTTCTAGCTCAGTATGTGACCCGTCCCTGTGTCCAGTGTATTTTGGATGGCAGCCACGTTTGTTTGTACCTGCCCTGTCCACCCCTAGGGGCTCATCTTTATTCTAAGATCAACCACAACAGTAGTGTAATGGTTTTGGTTCAAGTAACACTGACTATTCTTAATGAGGATCCCAAGCTCAAGCAGAGTGGCTCTGTCACTTGGATATGACAAGCAGAAGCTGCAAAGGACTTCCCGGAAATGAAAGGGGGAACGTTAACTTAATCAAAGAAAGAGAGAGAATACAGAGAATAAATTTCACAGTCATGAACTTATCAGGAAAAACCAAGATTGTAACTGAGTTTGCATCTCATTGGCACCCGTGCTCATTCCTGCATTTTTTTCATGGCCGCTGCAGATCGTGGGATGGGGCAAATGGCGTACACAGACAGGCTTTGCTCAAGAGTCTCTACGTGACCACTTTACTAGTTAAATCCAAACAAATATAATTTTTCTAGCCAGAGGGAAAAGCATGTATGAATGTATCCCACTTTATGCTACAAGAGCAACTTAGTTCTTTTTAGTTTGAGCATTTAGATATATTTTAGCAAAATAGGAGAATGGAAGACAGAGTAAAGGGGAGACAATAGGAAAATCAGACAGGGATTTTTATTTTTCATGGTATATACTTCTATGTAAGACAACTGAGGTGACTTTCTAAAGGGGCAAATGACAAAATATTAAAACATATCAAATAGATGAGAGTTAGAATTTAAACCAGAATAGAGGGCCAGTAGAAAGAAGTGTGGCCAGTAGAAAGAAGTGTGGATAAACAGAGATGAGGACATAACAAGGGTGCGGAAGGCTCGGGGGGGGGGGGGGGCAGAAAATGAGAGGAGTCCTAACTCTCCTACAACTCTCCACTCTCCTCCTCCAGCCCCCACTGGTTACCCGTGGGCCCAGTCTGTCCCTAGCCGGGTCTCAGCACTGCCTTGAGAGCACACCACAACTCGTACCACTTTGATCATTGGAATGGTTTTGGCCCATGTACACATGTATGCATGCATGTGTGCATGTGCATGTATGTTCTTGTTCTGTTCCCAGGCCAATTTGGGAAGCCACTACTGTGTGAATTTGGGTTTTTCAAAGGTGTTCACTGAAGGTTCTTTCCAGAAAACCTTCACATGCCTCCCATGCAGGAGCGGGTTAATAAGGATAATAGGCACGGGCCTTGTCAGAGCTTGTCTGAGAGACCATGTCCTGGGGCGTATTCTCCTTCTCCTTCATGCGTTTCCACGACACGGAGGCTCAGGTTACTACCATATAGCATGGTTCCTACTCTTTTTGTTTTTTATTTTTGAGATAGCACCTCATTATGTTGCCCAGGCTAGCCTTGAAGTCTCCATTGCCTTGCCTCAGTCTTCCAGGTGCTAGCGTTGCAGTCATGCACCATCATGTTCCTGGAGGACGTATATCAATCTCTCATCTCCATTCTCACTTTGCCCACAACTGTGCATATTGTAGAAACATTAACTTGGCACCATTATACGGCTTTTAAATTCAGCAAGGCAGAAATGAAATGTCCTTCTGTACAGTCTTGGGTCTTCAATTCAATGCCATATTTCACTTCTCTGTTCCCTATGAATTCACTCCACAACTTTGCTTTCTTCCTGTCATTGGAGAAACTACACGGATCGTATTGGAAATAGCTCAGCCGTAAGCTAAGGAGAAAATTATCGTTAGCCATCGAGAGGCATGGGAAGGTCACTGGTGAGTGTGCCCCATATAAAGCCCTATGGAATGTGTGCAGCTCTATTCTGTTGCTTAATAACCAACTTTGATCCCCCCACACAGTGAGAACTTAAAACGCATTCAAGACTATGCATGTACCCAATGCTTAAAAATATTTCCATTTCACACCTCACAACGGAGACCAAGCGTGTGAATAAAAGGGAGCCTACTATATTTTAAGAGGTCTAGCATGTGCCTCAACAAGTTTTAAAACCCCCATAAAGGCTGCACACTCAGTCCCTCAGGGTATATGGGCTCCAGTCGGAGTCTGGATTTAAGAGAGCAGGGTGCTCCTGGCATTAAGATATTCCACAACTTTAATAACATTAGGTGCCCAAGTGTTGGAGCTGGACCACTGGTTAGAATATAGGCCTACTTGGTGGAAAGCATTGAGAAATTGCAGGAACACAGTTATTTCCAACCATTGATGATTGTGTAAACAGAGTGTACAAAGAAGAAAAAAAAAAAAAAAAGAGGCCTTACTTACAAAAAAAGCAAGCACAGTCCATAAATCCTACAGATTGGAAGGGATCCAGGCTAAGAATTTCTCCAGATGTCAGTCTGTAAACAGGGCTTCATAAAGCAAGTTCCCCCAATTAATTGTTGGCAAAATTATCTCTACGCTGTAGTGGTACATCATGGCACCCTGCTGTATGTAGGAGCACGGTTGACTGGTCATATAGATAATCAGTTCTGAAACAACGAAATTCAGGGGAAAGATGCAGGGATCCGCACAACTCTGAAACGGCAAGAAGGTACTGTAAACTTGTCACTTTGGGACTCGTTGTTCTGTTGGTCCGAGGGAACGAGAGCTCTCACACTTGTATGCATTACATCTGTTTTTCTAACACATTAAGTTCTTAACCTGTAGCACTTGGAGAGAAACACACCCAGTAAGAACATAAACATGGAAGCTTTGAAAAAGCTACTCACTATTTTGTTAACATCTCCAATCACAATGTTTTCACACATGTCTCGGAGGCTATTAGAGCATCCAGATGGGTCACTAAAGCATTCCCCAGTCATTGTGAAAGGGTGGGGACAGGGGAAAGCCAATATCCACTTCCTTTGTCACCTGAT
The DNA here is from genome assembly GCF_011762505.2 of Arvicanthis niloticus. Classification (NCBI taxonomy): domain Eukaryota; kingdom Metazoa; phylum Chordata; class Mammalia; order Rodentia; family Muridae; genus Arvicanthis; species Arvicanthis niloticus. The sequence goes on from NC_047665.1 coordinate 85,266,295, forward strand.
CAGTGCGTGGAGCACTCTGCCATGGCACGTAAGATTTCTTGTCCTTTGACTACATCTTTCTATACTGATAAGTGAAGCGTTTTCTCATTCAAAATGAAAGCCATTGTGATATCCATTTTATTTTCAAATGTTAAAGACATGCAATGTGCAACTGGAAAAAGGCATAACTATGATATTTCCATTTAAAATATTTTCCTACCTCACTCTTTGGAGACCAGCACTCTCTCACAGAACACACGCACAAGAAAACCATGGCTGCATTTGAGAAAGAGAGGAAGCCAGTAGTTCTGCAATAGTAATTTCTGAAATCTGGAAGAGTGGACGCATAGCCCTGCCATGGCTGGACACCACACAGGAAGGCTCCTCTTACAGCAAGGGACCCTAGCAACCATTGCACACCTTAAGTTTCTTTCCACGACCCAATTAAAAGCCACAATCTTGATCAGTGTTTTTTCTTTTGTGTGTGTGTGTGTGTGTGTGTGTGTGTGTGTGTGTGTGTGTGTGTGTTTTCTTAATAATGGCAGAGTCTAGGAGGTGATTATGAAACTAAGAGTTCAGATGGGCTACTGGCTTACTGGCTTGCAATCAATTTAAGGGAAGAGAGGAGAAACCTTGCTGGAGAGGGAACACTGCATCTTTCACACACAGTGAGGAAATAATAACCAGCACTCATTCCAAGGCAACGGTCTTGCTTAGCGATCTGAACTCTCATGAAACCATGTGCTTTGTAGAACAAGGACGTATACGGGATGGAAAGCTGGACCACCAACTGTAGCGAGTGACATTCTAAATGGAGGCACGATGGCTAGTGTGGCTATGCTGTAAACCCAGCCTTGCTTTCCTTGTGTAGGAAAGCACACATGCACGTATGTATGCACACAGCACACGTATATGAATTAATATACATATGTATGTTGTGTATATGGATGCACATATGTACACAATACATACAGGTGTGTATATATGTATTACATATATATGTGTGCATGTGTGGGTGGGCTGTGATTCAGGGTTTTAATATCATGGGCTGGCCTTGAATTCTTGATCCTCCAGCCTCAGCTTCCCAAGTGCTGGAATAACAGACATGAACCACTTACATATAGCTTTTTTCGTGCAGAAAATATAGCATTTCCTTTCTGAGAGATGGGGGTTAAATGAAGGCTTGCAATGGATTTGTCACAGTGCTCAATGTAGCCTAAGCCCACCAATAAATGTCAGCCATTATTTTCGGCATTGCCCCAGCTGATGTCAGTCATTTCCGTCCTAGCCAGCTGCACATTAAACAGCAAGCCATGAGGCCAGCATGAATTAAATGTGACTTTCTAAGATCCACTTAACCAAAAGTTGAAGAGCAACGTAGGCCAGTGGTGGAATGCTTACAGCAGGACCTGGTGGCCAGTGGAAAAATTATCAACAAAGTATTAAAAATAAATCACATTCCTTTTAGAGGGAAATTACTAATATGCTTCTGTCAAACAACCACTCTTCCTGAGATCACAGCAGGAATTTTAAAAGGGTGATGATGGTGATGATGGTGGTGGTAGTGGTGGTGAAGGTGGTGGTCTATGGTGTGTAACTGCATTTGTCACTTTCTGTTTACCAGCAGTGTTTTTTCGATGGGGAAACACAAGCCCACAAGAAACTACAAAATAAATGGCGGCAGCATGAAGATGGAAGAGTGAAACAGTGGTGAGTTTGCTTTCTCATGGGAAACTGAACTGGCCAGCAGATGAACCTTGAGAGAGGAAGTCTGCTGACCTAGTGTTACTAAACATAGGAGGCAGCCAAGGAGCAGAGGAGCAGAGCAGTGCATTTAAATGTATGTCTCGAAGGAAGCAAACACCAATTATTTTTATATGACTTTAATTCTCCCAGTGAATACTTTATGGGTGTTGGCAGGTCCTTCTGGAAAAGGAAGGGATTATTAATGAAGGATTTGGTGGCAACCACTTACCAGTACTCTGAGAAGTAACTTAACAAAGAAGCATTTAGTTTACACCTCATCTCTGAAAGACTTAGAAACCTGAAGAACCTTTCTAAACCAGTAAAAGGTAGCATGGCCATATGTACGATACATTTCACATGTGTTTCCAAAACCCCGTGTAGTAAACAAATAAACTCCCCAGGGTGAAGGAAACACACAAAGCAATGGAGCTGAGTTTTTCTCTTTTGTGCAAAGAGTGAGTGCTTAGTAATTTCTTTTCTTCATAATTAAACCTTTATTAAAACAGTGGTTCTCAGTCTTCCTATGCTGGGACCCTTTAATACAGTTCCTCATCTTGTGAGGACCCCAACCACAAAATTATTTTTGTTGCTACGCCATAACTGTAATTTTGTTATTCTTATGAATCATAATATAAATATCTGATTAAATATCTGATATACGGAATATCTGATAGGCGGCCCCTGAGAAGGAGTTGTGACCCACAGGTTGAGAAACATGGATTTAAAAGCTCTTGAAAAAACAAAAATCAAAAACAATTAAAAAAAATACTACCCAGTGAAACTAGCCAGACTCAACGTGTACCTACCCCAGTGAGCTTTTATAGTTAGAACATCCATGTTGAAGCTGCGGGGCTCTGACAGGATTTTCCGGTGTGGGCCCTGGGTGGCCTGGAACTCACTCCATAGACCAAGATGGCCTCCAACTCATAAAGATCGTCATGCCTTTGCCTCTGCATGCTGGGGTTAAGGGTGTGTCCCACCACAGCCACTTTCACACTGGATTTTATACTTTACATTTTTACATACTTACTCACCACACACATATACACACGCACATACACACACACACACACACACACACACACACACACACACACACAAAGCCCAGACTACACACTACAGGAATAATTACCTTTATAATTCTTTCATGACTCCTGTATCTACTCATCTACCGTGGCCATCCAGCCCTTCCTCCTCTGACCCTTTATTGTTCTCCTTTCTTCATGGTATGCTGTACCCATGTGTCCATCTGTTGATCCATCTATATGTCTCTGGTGGACTAGGATTCATGAAGTTTTTTTTTTTTCTTGAGATTGGGCAACCTTATTTAACATTACAATGCCTAAATCCACCTACTCTCTAGTGAATTTTGTGATTAAATTTTTCTTTAGAGTTGAAAAGTATTTCATATTATATATGCACCAGACTGACCTCATATAATCATCTGTCGATGGACAACTAGATGGGTTTCATTTCCTTGCTGGGACAAATGAAGCAACAATAAACACATGGAGGTGCAAATATCTCTGTGGTATGTTATGCAATTCTCTGGGCACATACATTCAGGAGTGAACTAGCTAGGTCATATGGTAGCTCTGTTTTTAATCTTTAACCTTTTTGTGAGGAATCTCAGTAATTCATATGGAATCACAAAAGACTATGAATAGGAAAAGCACCCCTAAGAAGTAAGAACACTGCTACAGGTATTACAGTACCCAACCTCAAATTACACTACACAGCTGTAGTGACAAAGACCACCTGGTATGGGCATAAACGCAGACAGGTAGACAATAGAATAGAACAGATATGGAAATACAACAACAAAGTTACACCATTTGACAGAGGCGGCAAGAATACACATTGAAAATGACCGCCTGTTCAACAAGCACTACTGGAAAAACGGGGTATCTGGCTGCCAACCAGTGAAACTGAGTTCCTAACTTTGATCTTCCACAAAAGTCAATTTGAAATAGATTCAAGACCTTGAATTAAAACCTGAAATGCCAAACCTGCTAGAGGAAAACACAGGAAATATTTCTTAAGACACTGGGGTAGGGCAGAGTCTTCTAAATAGGACACCAGTATCACAGGAAGCAGTCCCAAGTACCAACACACGGAGCTACATGAAATATAAAGTATCTGCACAGCAAAGAGAGCTAACAGCAGAGCACACAGCCCACAGAATGGGAAAAAACTTTTCACCAACAATAATTCATATAGGGGCTAATATCCAGAATTTACAAAGAATTGCAGAAAGTAAATTTCAAGATGATACTGTCTGTAAGCAAATAGACCAAGGAAAGTAATAGTTTTCAAAAAAAAAGAAAGAAAGAAAGAAAAGAAAAGAAAAAGAAAAGAAACACATATGGCTAACAACTACTTTTAAAAGTCTTCAACATCCCTAGACATCAGGGAAATATAATTACAACTCCTTTGAGACACCACCCCGCCCTGATCAGAATGATTGTCATTACAGCTGGGGACAAATGTTGGGGAGGATATGAAGGAAGAGAAGCCTTATCCAGTGCAGCTGGGATAGAAGTTAATACAGCTATCACGGAAGTCAGCATGGAGAGTCCTCAAAAACACTATGCTGCTACTGAGTTAAAAAAGAATGCATGACAATTTGAGGAAAGAGTCCTAAGGAACACCACCAGTGAACACCGCTAAGGAATGCCATTGGTGAAGAGTGGTTCTCCATGGATTTTCATGTTTATGAGCAGAACACAGTTCAATGGCATGTAGGCCACGAATACAAAAATGGTAGCTGTGCTCTGTGTTCTGTCTTATTTTCCCTGAATCTACCTTATTCACTATTGCAAATTCTTACACTATGTAAAACATAGTCTCTAACAGCTGGCTCTCAAAATAAAAATTCTCCAGCATCTTCAGAAACGAGTCCTCTGGAGTTAATCTGTCAATATTTTAAACCCAGCTCTGCCATTATTGGCCTATTTTAAAGGAACTAGATTTTAATCTTTCTATGCCTCAGTTTCCTTGTTTGTAAAAGGCAGATGATAACTATAGCCAATTCATGAGAAAACTGTAAAGATTAAATGAGTTAATTATGGAGTAATTAACTCTAGACTGGTTCAGAATGATGGACATGACTTACGATAAATACATCACCACTACCATCTTCATAATATATCCCCAGCTTTCCCAATCAAAGCCTGAAATTCCCATGTGTGGGGAACTGGGGAGCAGAAAGGAGGGAGGCTAGTACAATTAAGAAAGTAGAAAATACAAGTGACTGGTATTGAACCCCAGAAAAGTGAGTTGTTGAGCTAAGCTATTCTCTGCCTTTGTGGTCTGACTTGGAAAATAATGGCAGTATAAAGTGGAAATAAAAGCTTGGTTTAAAAACATAGGAACAAAAACTCTAACGGCATCTCAGACTCAACCCATCTCAAATGGTTCTCTTAATTTTCTCTTCAATCCATTCCCAGCTGAGCTCTGCCTGTCCAGTGGTTTGAACCAAAACTCCCAAAGTCAACCTAGGCTACCTTCTGGTTATATCATTAAATCTCCCGTTTCTATGCTTAAAATCTGACCATCTCGGCCCCTGCCCACTACCACTGTGATAGAACTCACAAGTTATCTGAGGAACCCTCAGTGTTCTCTCTACCCACTACCCACTGGACTCTCCAAACAGCCGCCATTGATCTCTTGAAATGGTGATCGTGTTGCTCCTCTGGTAGAAGAGCCTGCTAGTTTTACCCAGAGGAAAAACAGTGTGTGCCAAAGGCGGTGCATAACCTGGCCCCTCTGGCACCCCCCTAACCACACAGTCTCATTGGCTTCCTTGCTATCCCCTCTAACATGCCAGGGACATTTCCACTGTGTGGGTGGTGTGATAGCCAGTCTCTATACCCACAATACTTATCTCTCTGATCGCTGCATGAAGAAATCCCTAAACTTCTAAATCTCTATTCAAAAGATATCATCTAAACACAGCCTGTTCTTACCACCTGGCTTAAAATTATAACAGGGCAAAGCCTGTTGCCTGACACACATTTCTCTTTCTGTAACACTGATCATTTTAGTCTTCTAACATGCTACGTGGGTCATGCTTAGTGTTTACTGTTCCCCCTGAGAATGAGTTACGCATGGCAGACACCATCGTCTGTTTTGCTTGCTGCTGCACCCCAAGTGTGAGAACAGCGCTTGGTATGAAATTATTACTTACTGACTTGAGTGAATGGATTAAGTGTGAGAGGTGAGAAGGGGGCAGTAGAAACCAAGATCAATTTTGCTTTTCATATAAATAATGTTATCTTTCACGTCCACCAGGATATCAGAAAATACAGCAAAACCTGGTATATCACCTCTTGTCTGCTCCAAGCCCATCTGGATGCTACATGATGCCAAAAAAAAAAGGTCTTAGTGGTGATTTCTGTGGGAGCTGATGTTAAAAGACGTAACAGAGCACTTGGAAGTCCAGTTCATGATAGTGATTTGTGGATGAACATACTCCAAAGGAAGGCACAAAGTCTGCTGGGAAGCTTCTTAAATCCATCTTCTTTCTGCTGGGCCATCAAGCTATGGCTTGGAACAGATTCTTTTTCCCAGGCTCCTTCAAATCTAAGCATGCTTTAAAAATCAAGCCCAATGAAAGATTAGATAAACAACTGGACAATGTTTTTTATACTCTAGTAACATAAACATTTCAGATTCCTCCCTAGCTCTGTACGAACTTGAATCTCTGAGCCCCGAGAGGTGAAATGTCTTTAATGTTTAAACATTACCTTGAGTTACTCACATCTAACTCATTTTTATCTTATACTTTTTTGGCAATAAAATGCCAGAGTTTGTCCAAACTATGGTGCTATGATTCCTTTCCAATGGTAAAACAACCTTGACTAAGCCAGCTCTGTTTCCTTTGAAGATGAAAATGGTAGTCTTCCCAGCAGTCTCTCTCCTTTCTGCTCATGGTCCCCAAACTGCATCATTTCAACCTAAGCCTCACAAACATGGAGAAGAAACATGGAGCTGCCTGCCTGCAGTTTCAAAATGAACTGACTACAATAGACATGGGTTGAAATAGTTGGCAAAGCAAGGGAGAAGCTCTCTGATTGTGAAGGGGGGTTGTCAGGATAGACTTCACAAAGTAAAATGTCCTTGGAGAAGAGGGAATGTCACAGGGGAGACGGGGATAGAGAGGGGTGGAACAAATGGCATCATCACCTGGCCCGTGCACACCACACACTCCGCAGGCTGTGAGATGATGACCAAGAGAGAAGAGAAAACACTATGCTTAGTATGCCGTCTCATTTACACTGTTTCTCATAGTCTATACAATTCCACCTGGTCCTGGTCCTCACAACTTTGAGGGTAGAGAAAGTGGCACAAAAAAAAAAAAAAAAAAAAAAAAAAAAAAAAAAAAAGTACCCTTATGCTCCCAGAAAATCACACCCTTTAGGCCACTTCCTAGGAAGGTTTTAGTACCTTTAACCTTCATTCCTGTATTATAAAGGGAATGGCTTTCTAACTAACTAGGAAATAAGTGAGGATGCAGGCATGCATCAGACACAAGATCATACTCAATTCTTGGCAGTTAGTACAATAAATGGAAAGATATAAAGGAGAAACTGATGATTAGGGTTTTTTTTTTCCTCCTCTGGTAGCATAGATAGCACCTTTTAGCATTTTGAAAGCTAGCAAGTAGGGATGGAGCTTCCAAGTAAGTTACCAGCATGATTTCTGCATATTCCATGACTTAAGTGTGTGGTGCCTTCAGCAGTGGGGTCTTGCCAATGAGGTCACAGAGGCTAACAAGAGCAATGGTAACAGCCTCTGTTGTTGGGAGTGTCCAGGGGACCTCACTGACCAGCAACTGGAAGAAGTAACATCCTTGCAATTGGACAGTTCTTTTAATCTTCAGTTTCCCCTTTTCTTAACAGCTGGATAATATTCCATTGTACACATGTACCACATTCTCATTATCTATTCATCAAGTGATGAACTTCTAGACTGTTTCTATCTTTAGCTATTAGGGTATTCTATGGTGCAACATGGAGTCTTTTAGATACATGCCCAAGATTGTATAGCTGGATCTTATGGTATATCTACTTCTAGGTATTAAAGAATACCCACAAAGTCTTCCATAAAGGTGGCATTAGATTGTTGTCCTTTCAACAGGGAGTAAGTGTTCCCCTTTCCCCACATTCTCGCCAGCACTTGTCATTATTGGTTTTCTTGACCTTAGCCATCTTGACTGGAGTAAGATGAAATCTCAAAGTGGTTAATTTGCCATTTTTTGATAAGATATTGAAGATTTTTAAAAAAAAAAATTCTCAGGCATCTGTATTTTGTCATATAGGAACTCTGTGTTCAGATCCATGCACCATTTTTAAGATTGGGTTGTTTGTTTTCATAGCTTTCAGTTTCATTGCTACTTTCTATATTCTAGATAGCAATACTGTGTCAGTCAGATAGATATTTGCTCCCATTCCACAGGATTCCTCTTTACTTAATTGATGGTACCCACCATTGTACAGAAACTTTTTATGTCCATAGAGTCACATTTGTTGACTGTTGGTTTTAGGTCCTGCACTATCTTAGTCTTAGTTAGAAAGTCGTTTCCTGTGCCAGTTAGTTTAAGTATATCCCCTACCTTCTGCTCTAACGGGCTGAGTGTATCAGCTCTTACACTGATGCCCTTGATCTGTAGTGGAGTTCATGCAGCATCAGAGATGGGGATTAAATCCATCCCTCTGTGTGTCATCACCCAGTCTGACCAATGCCACTTGGTGAAGATGCTGTCTTTCTTCCAATGTGTACTTTTAGCTTCTCTGTCAAAGGTCATATGGCCATAGGAGCATGGACTGATATCTGAGTCCTAAATTCTATTGCATTAATCAATGTGTCTGTTTTTATTCCAGCACCATGATCTTTTTATGACTGTAGCTCTGTATCGTAACTTGAAATCTGGGATGGTAACACCATCATCTGTGTTCTTATTATTTAGAATTGTTTTGGCTACCCTGGACATTTTGTGTTCATATATGAAATTAAATACTATTTTTCAATACCTGTAAAGACCTTCATTAGAATTAACGGTGGGGATTACACTAAGTCTGTGGAAAATTTTTAGCAGGATACACATTTTTACAATAATAACCCTACCAATCTATGAGCTTTTGTGGAAAGTCTTTTAATTTCCCATTGTCTTCACTTGGTTTCAATTTCTTGAAAGAAGTTTTCATTGTACAGGTCTCTCATGCCCTTGGTTAGGATTATTCCAAGGTAATTTTAGAGACTTTGGTTATTTTAGATATACTTTAGATATTTTTGAGAAACTATGCACTTGAAAAAGACTTTGGATGCTTTAAAGATAACAAACTCTGAACATGTTTGAATCTGTAAAGATTATGGAACTTTTAAAGGTTGGGGTGTTATACTGCAGTACTGATGCATGAGAGAAGCTTAGGGATGAACAGAAAAGCAAAGGCTATGGCTTAACAGTAATGTGTTTATGACAAATTGACAAGGGGGTCAAGTATGCTGAGTAGTTTCTTGTCAACTTGACACAATGCAGTGTCATTTTGTAATAGGAAATCTCGACTGAGAAAACGTGCCCAGTAGATTGGCAAGTCTGTGGGGGAACATTTTCATGATTTATGGTTGATATGGAAGGGCTCCACCTACAGGGGTGTTACCACCCAGGCGATGATCCTGGGTGTGATGAGAAGGCAAGCTGAACAACCCATGAGCAGTAACCCAGTGATCAGCATTCCTTCATGGCCTCTGCTTCTGTCCTCAATTCCAGGTACTAGCCTTGAGTTCACACCCTGGCTTTCTTCAGCAATGGACTGGAGGTGTTAAGATGAAATCAATCTTTTTCTCCCCAGGTTGATTTTGTGCATGATGTCTTTCACATCAATAGAAATTCTAACTAAGACAGTATCCACCTCATGTTCCTGGGGGCAGGGGCTGTAGAACACTTAATATTTATAGAGATCTGTTTTCTAAAGTCGGTATAAGCTATGCTATGAAACTCATAAAATGAAAAGTGTACAGACTTCATTTTATGCACACCATGCATAATATGTATGTAAATATCCAAAGTAAGACACTAGAAAATCAAACACTATAGTACTGAAAGTATAATTCATCCAAAACTAAAATTAATTTAGTGAATTCTACAAATTGGTACTTTTGGACTGACTACTAGGGGGCTGGAGAGCTAACCTTGCCCTTAAGAGCATGCACTGCTTTTGAAAAGGACCTGAGGACCACCATCTAGGATGTGTAACTTATAACCAATTGTAACTCCAGCTCTGGGGGCTTCAATGCCCTCTTCTGGCTGTCATGGGTACTTGCATTCACAAGCATATACCTGTCAGAATACAGTCCATGAACAAAGCTGTGTGAAGAGATTTGTGAGACCTTGTGAGAAAACTCCAAGAAAAGAACACAAGAGTCTTGTGACTCTTTAAAACATGGAATTGTTTTAAATGTTTTAAATGTGTTTTCGTGCTCCTTCCTGGTGTAGCAGATAGAAGTGAATTTACTTCATATTACTCATTATTGCTTGCTGATGTTATTCAATTAAATGTTTAAACTATTCTTTATATACCTGTATAGAAAACCATGGTGTTGCCACATCCAGCTTGTTCTTGTGACTGTCTGTATACAGCTTGGAGTCACTAGAACTTTACTCATGTAACGCTCAGAGTAGAAACTGTCCGGTGCTCTGAGTAAAGGTGGCTATTGCAAGAGACTTTAGTCTGCCTCACTTTTAGGCTCCACTCTTCCAGGCTCATTCCCCCAGCTAGAGGTAAACATATACCCTCACACATATCTACACAGCTAAAAATTAAATGTAAAAAAAAATAGAATCTTACACATGCCTTTAATCCCAGAATTTAGGAGGAAGAGGCAGGTGGATCTCTGTGAATTTGAGACCAGCTTGGTCTATTAAAGTGAGTTCCAGGTCAGCCAGAGCTACACAGAGGAAACATGTCTTGAAACACACACACACACACACACACACACACACACACACACACACAAATTAGAAGATAATATTAAATACCCATTTTAATCTTTTCATTAATTTTAATTATTTGAGAATTTTATATATACAAATAATGAATTTTGATCATATTTATCCTTACAACCCTCGTAAATCCTCTCAAATCCATACCACCTCTCCACCCCTAACTTCATGCCCTCTCTTACTTTTATATTTTTCAACTTATTATTTTAAAATGCTGCAAACACACACACACACACACACACACACACACACACTAACCCAGTGTATTACATACACAATGCTGGTCTTTTCTTCTTTAAGAACCTACCGAGTCCGATTTGTACTGTTCATATGCTCTTGGGTGTAGGGTTATTCACTGGAATGTGGTCATCCAGGAGTCACACCTTTAAAGAAAACTGACTCTCCCTCTTCTACAAGCCACTAGTCATCAACAGCTGCTCACTTAGTGGCGGGGTCTCCTGAGCCCCTCCTCTTCCCATGTGGAATGGCTTGGTTCTGCCTAGGTCTCATGCAGGCAACCACAGCTCTGTTGGCTCATGAATGCAGCAGTCTTGTCCAGACACAGCTTCACTATGCTCAGCCCTCATCTATAGCTCTTTAAATCTTTCTTATGTTTCTTCCACAGCGTTCTCTAGGCTGTGGGATAAGGATGCGGTACATAAGAATATGGTACATAATGATGCTGTACATAAGGGAAGATACAGTACGAATGTCCTACTGACGAGGTCTGAGAGCAGCACTAACCTACAGAGGACTACAGATTTGGAGGGCAGTAGGTTTGTTTCTGGAACCTGTGAGCTCTGCATGAATGAGTTGTTGGCCAGATTTACTTTACTGGGCATTGCCTTTTCCTCCTTTGAGGCCAACCTAAAACCCAATCAGAAAATAGCTGGTTCTATTCCTAACACTCATGCCATCACTGCACCTATGGCATATGATGGATATGATGGAATGGCAGTCTATCACAGTTCACAGTGTTCACAATTCTTTAAGGGTATTGATGGCTTTTCCTCTCGGCAGTCTGCATTTCACCTTCTGGTTCTATGACAGCTAGCCACAGAGAGGGAGCTTCCTGGTCGGTCCCAACTAGACTTCTTCATGTCCTGAGACCAACATGTATGGTATCTTCAGCAAGACTGTCTTATCACCAAGTTTATTTCTGATATTTTTAAAGCCTAACAATATAAATAACTATCTTAATAAGAAACAAATCTTTTTAGTAAAGCAGATAAAAAATACATTAGTTTGGTTGAAGATGAGAACACTGGCTGGCTATCACTAACATTACTTTACAATGCTCTAAAAAGGTCAAGGTAGCAGAATAAGGAAAAAGGAAGAAGTGCCGGCATTAGGAACTGATTGTAATTCCTAAATTGTATTGCATATCTAAAAACTATGCATTAAATCAGCCGAAACAGCTAAAATACTATAATATATAATAAACTACAGGGGGCTAGTGGTGTAGCTGTGTTACCATAGAGCATGCTCAGCACGGAAGAGCCCCACTTGAGCCCTAGCACCAGTTGTGGAGAGCCCGGGTTGCTTGTATTTTGATGCTAATTCCGCTCTCCTGGGAGGGGCTGAGAATGAGGAATAAATACTCAGGTGACTTCTTGTGAACCTCCTCATCTTAATTTGTAAAAATAAAGGCTAGAGCTGGTGATTGGGCAGGAAAAGGGAAGGTAGAGCTGAAAGTTTGGGAGAGAAGGGGGGGGGCAATGGAGGATGTGGAAGGAAAGTGGAGCAAGTAGTCTGGAGAAACCGTAAGTTATCAGGATCTCATAGATGAGGAAGATGGTAGTGCAGTGGTTGATTTGCCCAATCTAGGCAAGCAGCTCATATTCAGATTAATTGAGTTGTGTTTTTATTGCCCAGGCTTATTTGGGTTGGAGATTTACCACAACAAACATCTCTCTCTCCTTCCTCTCTCTCTCTCTCTCTCTCTCTCTCTCTCTCTCTCTCTCTCTCTCTCTCCTCTCTCTCTACTCTCTCTCCCCTCTCTCTCACCTCTCTCTTTTCTCTCTCTCTCTCTCTCTCTCTCTCTCTCTCTCTCTCTCTCTCTCTCTCTCTCTGCCATACACACAGATACACATATATACATACATAGTACACAGGACACACACATAGTACCCTCTCTGTGCATCAGATGTATATGCACGCGCTGACATACTTCCATGTCTTCTAATGACAGGTCAGTGTTCAGTGGCCAACCACACATACTAACTACTCCCATACTATGATATTTCCCAGTGATGTAGATAATGACATTTATATAAGATGAAATCACCTGCTAATGTACTCTTTCTTGTCATTAAGCAATGCATGACTGAGTATACATATAAAATTGTGTATGGACAAGATCTAACCAAGAAAGAGAATGGCAGCCATAGCTGTTTCTACTTAGACATCTTGCCTTCAAGGACTCCAGATAGCTTCTTTCCAACAAACTGGCCTGGGCTTTAACCTCAGTCTAGGCTTGCGTGAATGTTATAGTCACGGCTCTTCTTGCTCCGGTGCCGGAAACAACTGCAGCCCATATTCCTGTGCCTTATGTACACACACACACACACACACACACACACACACACACACATTCTGTCTGCACCTCTCTGCCTCCTTTCTGGTACAACTCCTCTTTGCACATCCACTCACACACCTGCTGGCTTTGGTTGAGCCACGCCCCTTGTCTGCTCATGCCTCAAGGGCTCTGGATTGGTATTTCTCAAGGTGAGGGCAGAAAAATAAAGATGCAAAAAAGACAAGAAGTCATGATTCCACATAAGACCCATGAAAAATGATCAAGCAAACACGTGTTCTGCAAAGGCTCTTTGGGTGGATACATGGAATATGGATTTGTATAAAAGACTGCAAGAAAAACCACCCAGAAACCAAGAAAAGGGGGGTGGGGGATACAAAAGTAAACAACTCCAGTCTATTAATCTATTTTTAAAAGCACATAAGTAACTATGGAAATTTTTGGTGTGGTTAATTTTATGTGATGGAAAAAATAAAGAGCTGCTGTTTATATACTGGATGTGCAGTGTGCATCTTAATAAAATGATGCTATTTACATAATGGATGCACAGTGCGCATCTTAATAAAGAGAAGCTGTTTACATAATGGATACACAGTGCGCATCTTAATAAAATGATGCTGTTTACATAATGGATGCATAGTGCACATCTTTCAGCTGTCATTTTTTTGAAAATTTTGGAACTGGTTAAAATGAAACCAGGGAAATAATTTGAGAAAGGTTAGAATACCACATAACATTGGTGGCTTCCATCATGCTAGAAGCAGAGAAGGCTTCGACCCCTTTCCTAGCAGATGCTACTTCTCCAAAACGACACCAGCCATTTGTTGGGTGGACCCTGTCCCTCAGGTGGACCAACAGTGGCTTCTTTATTTATTTACCAAGTAAAGATATAGCCATAAAAATGTTTTCAAAGGACTTATTTTAGGTTGAGGTAAAATGATATTTTATGCATAAAAGATAGGTTTAATGTGCCAAGGCTATAATATTTAACAAACATAAATCAGAAGTCTGGGACACGGTGACCTTCCAGTTTGCCAGCGAAAACTTACTCTGCATTATTTAACTCAACCAGGAAAACTTAGTTTTGAAATGAATGTGCTTTAATGGTCCTTTCTTTGGCCCTTCCTTCCAAAAGAACAGGTACAAAATACCTTGGCTGAAATGGTCAGTTTAGAACTAATGGCTCTGTCTCTGTCTGCTTGTCTATCTGTCTGTCCCTCCCCCTTTGTGTACAGAGATCTTCAGTAATTAGCATGTGAACATTTTCTCTGTAGGCCATAGCTAGTGACTGGTTATAAAATACCCTGTGGTATGAGCAGTCATCAGTGTTACAAAGGTTCTGTCCTGAACATGGTTCACAATGCAGAGAGGGTTGAATCTTTAACCTTCCAAGCTACTGAATTTCAGGTTGCAATGGTATCCATGGAAACCCGCAGCCTATAAAACTAAAAAATCCACAATTATTTTAGCATCCCAGTGGAATCCATCTCCGTGTATGTATTCAAACCAGAATGAGTTCTGCTGGATCTCCTCAGCTTTTTCTCGAGGAAACAAATGAATGACTTGCATTTGCTAGATTGAGCTATAAAAATTGTCCCTTGATCAAATTATCTTTTAATAATGTCTCAGGCTGTTCTCTGGTTCAGTCTCTTGCAAGGGTCTTTGATTCTCCCCCCAACCCCAGTCTCTTATAAGCAACATATGGTAATCCATCACTTGACAAACAAAAGCATCATCCTGAGTGGAACAAGAGGAACAGCAATCACTTTGCATCTAGGCAGGCGATCTTACATCTTGATTGCTAGCGACCTCTTCTTACCCACAACTCCATGTGCATCTAAAGTGCCTGCAATTATATTCTGTGGACGCTAAGCACATGTTTAAAAAGTAGCATTACCTCCTGCTGTCTCTCTCTGCTAGATAGCATCTCATGGTCCCCCGTCTGTTCTCAAGGGATCACCAGGTAGACCTGATGACCACTACGCGCATTTCATTTGGATGGCCTGAGCACGGTAAGTGAAGAGCATCTAGTATGGAGGATATATGCAGCATGCTGTTGTCAGATTCCCAGGTTCTACTTCCAGCTCTACTGCTCAATAGCCTTAGGCAAATCACCTCAACAGTGTTTATTATGTAGAGAGTGGAAGAAAAGAGTATGTATCTTGTGGGATTTAAAAATCTATCAGACATGTCAGTCTTACAAAAAAATCTCATATATATTAGCTATTTTAATATAATAAAATATCCTAAAACATGATAGTTAAATAAATCTATCGGTGCATTCATAGTGTTCCAGTTCTAAGTATGGCTATAACAAATTAATTTTCTTCATTAAAACCACATGAACTGTAAAATAAGATTACCTTTTGTAGGAGCCTGAGAGAGGACTCAGCGGTTATGAGCACTTGAAGCTCTGCACAAGACCCAGATTTGTTCCCAGCACCCACATGGTGATTACAATCCTCTGTGACTTTAGTCCCAGAGGGCACCACGCCCCCTTCTGGCCTCCATGGGTATTGCATGGATATGGTACACATACATACATGTAGGCAAAACACCTACATGTATAAAACAAAAACATATATTTTTTAAAAAAATCTTTAAAAAATAATTTCTTCTGGTTGTTATTCTGTCCCAGATGAGTAAAACTCATCTAGTTAAGCACAAAATGCTTAGTTGTAAATTCTTAGCCAAATATTTGCTTAGACTTAAAGAGGTGAAAGGATTGAGTAATCCTCTAATCTGTCTAAAACCTTGACTGAAATGTTACTTTGTGTTTTCACAACAGTTGAGGGTACTGATCTGTGGGCAGCCCATGCTGAAATGGATTGTGAAATCTGGTTGTCACTCAACTCACCTCATAATTTAACTTCTCTTCATCTCATCATTAAAATGACAGGTAATATCCTGGCCACTGGTGGAAGGCTTTTATGTCTGAGGCTCAAATGGATGGAAAACAAATTTGAGTGTCTCCATACCTGCCATGATGGACACTATGGCCAAGACTTCCAGAGGGTGTAACCAATGTATTCAAACCCTTAACAATTTAGAAAATACATTTCCCTTTGCATGAACCAAATAAATGGGACTAATTTGAGATGGTGAGTGGCTTGGTGACCCCAAGACTTGGCAATACTGGAATAAGTCCAAGACAAACACATTGTCCTGCTCCATCTCAAACAAAACAAGGTCTTCTGTCCTGGCTCCTGTTCAGCTCATAATGAGGTGCTCAGAGAGTGAAGTGGCCAGGCTGTGGAAGCCTCCGAGGGACAGATGAGCTCCAAGCTAAACACTCTGGAAGGAGGGCTCCTTAAAATCCTCCCATTTTTATTAGAGATTTCAAACAGGAATGCCCAATATTAAGTCTTTTTTTTTTTTTTAAGATGCCAAGAGTTATGGTCAAATAGCAAGCTTTAGCCTTCTGAGAGTGGAGAAAGACATAGTCCTGAAGAGAGTAGGCCAGAAGAACCCATAAAAAGCAATAGCCCAAGGCTACCCACCTAGGTCCAATAAGGATCTTCATGTTCCAGTGTGTTGAAAGCTTCCTGGTCTTTTCCCCCCAAACACCTTTTCTTCATTAAACCTATTTCCTGTCCAGACAGAAAGGCTACATCCACTGTTTGCCTCTGTCCTAGAGACAGAAAATATGAGGGATCGTGCACTGATAGGGCTTGGACCTGAGCAGCTGAGAATCCCAGAAGAGGGCTGTGACAATGAGTCCTTCCTACAAGGGGTACAGTATAAACCAGGAATTGCTCCCTGAAATCCTGTCTACATCTTGTTGCAGGTCATTGTGTAGAAACCAAGATGGTTAAGTATTAACCTCTGTGATTTCTGCTTTATCCTCTAGAACTTGTCCAAATTAGGCTTCAATTACTTCCCAGAGTCTACCCATTAAAGCAAGAAACATTCAGGAAAAGGCAAAAATGGCTTCCACAAGCAGATGACTCCCTAAGAAAGAAGCCATCTCTAGTATTGCCTTGCCTAAAACCAAGGCTGTTTGATTTCTGGGGTCTCAAAGTATATAGGAAAATATTTTGCTTATTGGGCCAGTTGAACAACAGAACCAGCAGTCTGGCTACTGTAGGGATGGAGAGATGGTTTAGTGGGTGAAACGCTTGCTGTATAAGCAGGAGAGCTGATTAAATCCCTAGAACCTATGAGAAGTAAGGAGTGGCAGCATATACCTATAATCCCAACGCCTCTACTGCAAGACAGGAAGTGGTGACTGAATCCCAGAAGCTCGCCAGTAGCTTGCCTGACCTGCACTGACCTTCACCACAGCCATAACAAGGAGACCCTGCTTCAAACAGGGATGGTGAAGACTGACACTCAAGGTTGTCTTCTGAGGGCTACATGTTCATGGTGCCAAGTGTGTTAACAGCCAAAAATATTTTCCTTTGTCAAAAGAGTAGGCATCAAGCCCAAGCATAGCTTTAAGAAATGTTGAGGCATGTAAGGTACACATATTTTTAACATGAAAATAATAAAATTAACTGGTCAAAGAAAAAGGTAGTTTAAAATACTTTTCAAACTTTTTTTAAAAACAGCATTTTATTCCCTGAAAAATAATACTTATAAAACTACATATGTAGTCGTGTGTGTGTGTGTGTGTGTGTGTGTGTGTGTGTGTGAGAGAGAGAGAGAGAGAGAGAGAGAGAGAGAGAGAGAGAGAGAGATTTCTATATTCTTCTTCCCTACATCAGAAAATTAGCAGGGTAGTTGATCTGTGTGACCCCAGGGGAGTTTTGGCCTTGCCATAAAATACGTCATGCCATTAGACAGACATCTTTCTGCCTATGCTGTCAGGACTTCTCTGACAAGCATGTGACTTTGAAGGTGCTACTGAGCACACCTGGGTCCCATTTCCTTCATCTGAGAATATACTCATATTTTGAAATGATTATGAGGATGCTTTAATGTACACTGTGCCTAGGACACAGTAAGCACTAAGTATAGAAAAGGGAAGAAGGAATTATATAATTATACTATAATCCCCACAAATAGAAATTATTTAAATAAAAAACATATTGATCTGTAGTTAACATGGGCACGCTGAAGTGTTTAAAGATAAAGGTTCTAGACAGATAATTAACTTTAAAATGTACAAAAATAAGATAAAGTGATGTTAAGTAGAACTGGGTTAGATAGTTACAGAATAATATGGTTAGAAAACGTTAAATTCAGACTTGATGTAAGAAATCTGGGCATGCATTTTTAGAAGCTTCCTACATCACAATGAAACATTATGGGTCAGGCTAATTAGGAAAGCGGTGATGAAAGCAGTTGACCCATCAAGCACGGAGAAGCACTCAACGCGACAGCTTTCAAACATGGCCGCTGGGGATTGGAAGTGACACGGCACTCCAGAAACTATCAGACATTTCCCTATAAGATCTAATATATTACTACTGTGAGAGCTAATGCTCTCAGCTTTGGATACTCATCCAAGATGAAGAAGTATTTCCAACAAAAGCATCAGGCATAAATGTCATGGCAGGTTTATTAAACTAGCTCCAAACTCCGTTTTCAGGAGACTAAGAACAGACTATGGTGTGTTTACATAATGGAGTACCACTGGCCAACCAAAGAGGATGGAGAACTAACACATCCAACTGTATGAATGATTTCCTAAAGCATTACAAGTATTAAAAACATACCTGGCACAAAAATGCACACTGTGTAAATAATTTATAAAGAGCAGTCACACCTAATGTGGATTTGGGGTCATGTTGATTGAGGGCATGGGCTGCCAGTGGGAGGGACTCTAGTAGGATGGCTGCCATCTTTAATAAACCATTTTTCCAGAATGTTTTTCAGAATGTTGCTGGTTCTGTGTGGTTGGACTTCCTGTGTGCTTCCCAGTGCACATCTGCTGGTGAGTGAGGCCTGGTTACCAGCAACGTTCACTGTGGTCATTTGGTGAGGTAACGTCTCCTGGGCTTCTCAGCTACAAGGCAAACTTCCCCCTCTTGGTAAGCAGCTATGTTGGAAGAATGCTTTGAGGATCTCCAAACACTGTTTAGCATCTACTGGTAGCCTTGCTTGTATCGATTATTACTGTGATGTTTGTCTGTAGCATTTCTGTGCTTCTCTCCAATCACTCTTTATTTATTAAGTGGGACTTTGTAAGTAGAGAAAGAGCTATCTTCTCTCTACTTATTCTCTTTGTTATTATATGGAAGCATGGGTTTGGGATAGTTAACTTATTTTAAGGGCCGTAATCCAATACTATAATTACTTGTTCCTTAAATTCTTCCAATTTTGGCTGCTGGAGGTCCTTGTGGTTGGCTTCTGAGCTTTGAATATTCTTTGTAATATTCTGCTGCTACAAGATGATCTAGGCCTCTCTTGGTTTTCTTTCCTCTGCCCTAGAATCACTGTGTCTCCAAAGAGCCAAGTTCCTATGTTTAACATACGTAAGTTTCATTTTTGTCTTGTAAACAGAGGGCTTTCAATGTTTATTGTTAATGTCAGTCTTTCTTATATTTGAAAAGTGGTGCTTTTTCCCACACATGAGACAATCTTTATGACAGAAAGAGAAAACAAGAATGTAAAGCATAAGCATGTAGTACCTATATAATAAGTCATTTAAAGATGAGAGATGGTAATTAGAAACTGAAATATGGGCATGAGAACTGCTCACTTCTGCTCCCTGCCTCTAC